>NC_052050.1:44451334-44569650 GCF_903992535.2 Arvicola amphibius
GTTTGTGTGTGGGAGTCTGCGTGTATGTGTGTATAGTTTCCCGGGAGATGTTCTCTCATCCTGGGCTGAATAGACTTAGACGTCACCTCACCCTCCACAGCCTACCTATACTAAAATCCAAACTCAGTCCCTCCCATTGGTCCTATCCCTTTCTTCTTTCTTCACCCTCTATACATTTTGAATCCAAAGGAAGGACTGAGAAGTAATTTTTTTTTTTCTGAGACAGGATTTCTTTGTAGTTTGGAGCCTGTCCTGGAACTAGCTCTTGTAGACCAGGCTGGCCTCGAACTCACAGAGATGCGCCTGCCTCTGCCTCCCGAGTGCTGGGATTAAAGGTGTGCACCGCCACCACCCGGCATGAGAAGTGATTTTAGTACCAATCACTCGCTGACCCTCACCTTACACCTTGCGCATGCTCTTTCAATCCATCTTTGCCTCCTGTTAGAAGGTGCCCATGATGGTTACCATTTCACTCGTCAGGATACTAAGCTTAATGGGCTTTGGGTTAAAGATGATAAAAGATGATAAGATGGGGCAGTGGCTGTGGCTCAGTGGCGGGAAGCTCGCCTAGCATGCATAAAGTCCTTGGTTTTATCCGCAATAAAAAAAAAAAAAAAACCAAGACAAGACCAACAAACACAGATACTAGCAACCCAGAAACCCAACTGCATATGTTCCCACAATACATGTCCCCTATCCCCAAAGTAGATAACATAGTAGTAACCGTGCCAGTCTGGTTTCAATCATTTCTCTCTCTCTCTCTCTCTCTCTCTCTCTCTCTCTCTCTCTCTCTCTCTCTCTCTCTCTCTCTGTGATGTGTGTGTGTATTCAACCGAGCGAGCGCGTGCACATGTACGTGTACATGTAGACGCTGGGTTTTAATACCAGATGTCTTTCTCTGTCACTCTTCACCTGTTTATTTGTTTTGTTTCTTTTTTTTGTTTGTTTGTTTGTTTTTAAGATAAGGTTTCTCTCTGTAACCATGGCTGGCCTAGAACTCACTGTGTAAACCAGGCTGACCTCAAACTCAGAGATCCTCCTGCCTTGCCCCAACCCCCAACTCCCTGTGCTGGGATCAAATGTATACTTGTCACTTCGCCAAGCTTCACACTACTGTTTTAAAACAGCATTTCTTGCTGAATCTGGAGCTCACAATCACTAGCTAGACAAGCTAGTCAGAGTCCCCAGAGATGCCTGCCTCTCCACCCACCCACCCATCCCTTGAGTGACAGGCACATTCTTCACCCCGGGTTTTGACCTGGGTACTGGGGATCTAAACTTAGGTCCTTACACTTGTACATCAAACGCTTTACTTTACCCAATGAGGCATCTCCCGGCTTTTATCTTATCTTTGACACAGGATCTTACTACGCAACTCAGGCTGGCCTCAAACTCAAAAGCTGCTTTGGCCACCAGTAACACTCTTCCTTCACTTGAGGGCGGGCACTGGTAAGAGCCGAAGTACACCGGTGACCTTTGCGACTGACCACTAGAGGTCACTTCTCACCCGTGTTGGTTCTTCTTCACAGGCCTCTCGCACTGGCCGGACTGGTCTAGTCGGCTCAAAGAGGAGAGGGGTGGAGTGGGAAAGGAGATGGGGGAGGGGACTGGAGATTTCGGGAGAGCAGGCTAGGATACAGAAGGAGCAATGCAGAATAAAACGACTCCTTTAGAAGGAGGGGACAATGTCTTCTAGTATCAGTCTTGAGAGAAATGGAAAGAGCGTTCCAAGACTTCCTTATCCAAAGGGGGAGAGGAAGAGGAGGTGGGGCGGCACCTCCCGATGAGCTGGTCCACCACCTGTAAACAATCTCTTTCCTTCCCAGAACTGCCTCGTGGAAGTGGGTGGAGCTCCAGCCCCAGGTCCTGAGCACTAGTCACTGAATGCTTGTAATTTGGTACTCTTTTCCTTAAAGGGGCCTCTCCATATAAGCATCAAGCCCCACAGGACCCGGCTTTTAGTCCCATTGGCTCCAGTACAGAGGATTTAAAGAGAAAGGAAAAAGAGGCCAGGAGTTCCAAAGGAAAGCACCCGCCCCAAGACTAACAAGAGAGGGTTCCCTGTTGGGGTAGGAGGGTTTATTCAAGGGCCAAAGACCCCGGGTGATGAACTCCCGCCGGCAGGCAGTCAGAGGTGAGGGGGTCCTTCCTCCTGCCGGCCTAAAGGTTCCTGTGGCTGGTAGTAGTTTGTCTGAATCTTAACAGACAGACCTACAGCATCCTGTTAGCTGCTTTCTGAATAAACAGTGGTCTTGCCAACCATTGTGTCGATTTTGGAAAGGAAAAAAAAAAAAAAAAAAAAAAACCCAACACCGAAAGGACAGTCCCAGAATTCCTGTGCTGTGAACTTTGCAAAGGGACAAATGAGAGGGTAGCCGGAAACCACCTGCTCACAGTTCCTGAATACCTGCTTTATCAGTTCTTGGTTAGCCGCCTCTCACCTTTCCCCACACCTGAGGATATAAACAGCCCCAAATCCCACCCTTCCAGAAGCGGATTTGAAACCTGAGTTCACTGGCTGCCCTGCCAGTAATCTCCTTTGGCAAAACTTGTCATTTCAGAATTTGGTATATGTGTTGTGGGCAAATGGACCTGGTTCTGTGAGTTCTTGGGGAAGAGCTCACGGCGGGAGGGGCCAGAGGGGAAGTGCTAACATTCCTCCATAACCGCTGAACTGCTCTGCAGCGGAACTGCTGCCTTCCGCGTCTCCTCGGGCTTAGGAGATGATGTAGGAGCGGCGGCGGGGTGGGGGGCGGTGAGAGAGAAAAGAGATCAGAAGAGGAGAGGGTCCTTATAAAAGACCAGCCTAGCGCTCACTAAACGTTCTGCCAGCTCTGGAAACCCCACCCTTCCTGACAAGGTGCTCTCTGCTTCAGCTTCAGTAAACACCTGTCTTCAGCTCTCCTGCCTGCTGTCTTCACTTCCTTTGTCCCCGGACTTTCAATGCTTTATTCACCTCAGGAAAGACCTAGGACATCTGGGAAGCCAGCATGGCTCTTGGTACAGTTCCATATCGAGATAGACAGTTCTGTTTGAGAGAGGTGATGGGTTCTGGGATAAAAGTTCAAGCAATACCCATAAGGCTAAGGGCAGATGACATGAGGAACCTGGGTTTTGAAGCCAACAGCAGTGCTGGAACCTGGCTGGACCCAGCAGCTCCCAGGCACTGCTGAGAACTGACTGCTTCTCTCCCAACTCCACGTGCAGCAACTTCAATTGGGTAGCTTGAAATTGATCAAGGTGGAAGTATTTATATAATTGAAATTGGCAACCACTGCAAATCCAGACTCTCCTGTCCGGAGCTATCAACATCTATCAGAGCATCGTTGTGCCACCCGTAACACATGCACCACACCGACTGCCTGCAGCCTCTGTATTGTCTATGTATGGGCTCACAGAGGAGACCTGCCTATGGTCCCTGGCAATCTTCCTTGATCTGTTATGCAGATATTTTAAGTATTTTCCTGTTAATTATATCCCGATTCCAAACAGTTATCTCTTTTCTTTCTATTATAACACGTAATTGTTCTTGCACTTCATTTGGAGGCTCTCCTTGCTTTAGGGATTAAATGCCTTCTTGTGAAATCTGGGGCAACGATGCAGCCAGGACAGCAAATTACCCTTTCTTTCCAGGAGTAAGCAGTACAGATGCCATCAACAACTGCACAGTACAATCCAGATGTACGCTGTGTCATGATTTGGTGTCTGTCTGGGCACCTTTGCAATGATAGAGACTGTGCCATCCGGCTTCACCCTGGTTGACAAGTGATTTACCAAGCTTCATCCTGTGCCCTGACCAGTGTTCTTCCAAGAAGCTGGAGGTCCTCCCAGAGGTCCCACAATGAGCCTCCTGTCCTTCTAGGACACCAGGGAAATTTTACATGAGCGTATTTGCATCAGATAGAGAGAAACGGGCAAAGAGAAGCCACCTGATCAGCTCAGGCCAGCCCCGATGATGGAGGTCTCAGTGTGAAGACCATTAGCTGCAAGACATACCATGGAGAGATATACAGGAGGGAGAGGTCACCCACATGCCCATTTCCTACCAAGTTCTCCTATAATAAATAATTTGAGGTGCCAGAGGTACTTGGTGGTAGAATACTTGTCCCTAAGTTCAGAGTTCAGTCATCAGTAACACACACACACACACACATACACACACACACACACACACACACTCGGGGGTGGGAGGACACTAGGTGTGATGATATATCCCTGGGGGACCTGGGTGTGATGGCACACCCTGTAAACCCCACACTTGGGAGGCTTAGACAAGGCTAGCCTAAGCAATGAAGTGAAACGCTGTCTCGATAAACTAGAAACAGAACAAAAAAACCCACCATACAGCTCATAAATAGTTAATAATTTAAAATGTTTAAAACTTTAAATCAAGGTGCACAGCAGGACTCATGAGGAAAAACAATCCCAGGCCATGCCTCTGGCCATGGCTCCCCTCTTCCAAACCTGCTCCCCAAGGCATGTCATCATTGTTGTCAAGATCATTGTCACCAAGATTAGTTACGGTAATTAGGAGTACAGTCACTTTGTTTTGTGTTCTTGGTGGACTTATGTCTAGAACAGTGTTTGGTACATGGTAAATAGCTGTTAAAACCATACTGTTCTTTCCGTCTGGGCTGGGGTTTGAACCCAGTGCCTCTAAGCTACCCTGCCAACCCTAATAATTTTTTATATATTAACCACGTTTTTTTTTTTTTTTTTTTTTTTTTTTATGTCCCCAACTGCTTCAAGGTTTTGCCAAGGTTTATCGCTTCTCTGTGATGCCATTTACACCTTTGTTTCTTCTTCCACAGCTACAGATAATATCTCTGGACTCTTTTTTTTTTTTTTTTTTTTTTTTTTTTTTTTTTTTTTGGTTTTTCGAGACAGGGTTTCTCTGTAGCTTTGGAGCCTGTCCTGGAACTAGCTCTTGTAGACCAGGCTGGTCTCGAACTCACAGAGATCTGCCTGCCTCTGCCTCCCAAGTGCTGGGATTAAAGGCATGCGCCACCACCGCCCGGCTTATCTCTGGATTCTTATCTTGGTTTCTGAGCCAATCTGCCTGACTTGAGGGCCATGCCCTTCCACGCTCCACTGAATAACGCACACCGAGCAATCCTGGGCCAGAGCTCCTCTGCATAATTAGGGGAAACACGTTTTACAACAGTGTGCAGGGGAAATGGATTTTGGACTAGCACATCCCAAGAAAGAACAGAAAGAAGATAATGGAGGGAGCCCTACTTAAGTTATTAAATTAAAGTCAAGTGTTAAGATTGCGGATATAGCTCAGTGGTAGAGTGTTTCCTTTGCATTCATGAGGTCCTGGGTTCAATTCCCAGCACTGCATTAAGTATAGTTCAGAAGCACTGAGATATCAGCATGTGTCCATAGCTCAAGGGCTGGGGATGGAGTTCAGCAGTAAAGCATAGGCCAAGCATGCACAACCCCCACCCCTTGTAAGGGTCAGGGAGTTGCATCAGTGAGTAGGGGTACAGTCTCCAAGCCCAATGACTTGAGTTTGGTCCCTGGAACACACATGGGAAAAGTTAAGGACAAATTCCTCTGTCTTCTACCTTCCCACATAACACACGCACGGCACACGCACACTCGCGCGCGCGCACACACACACACACACACACACAGAGTTTTTAAATGTAATTTTAAAAAGCTCAGATTTTTGCTAACAGTCTCATGTTACCTAAAGTGCTCTCCTGACCTTTTTACAACACAGGACCTGCTTCATACAATAAGAATTCTTTGGGCCTAAGAAACTGGTAGGCACCTTGGGTTCACCTCCGCTATTGTCGAATCCTGCAAATGCCATCTGTGTGTTCTTGGCACGCCGTGAAAAGGAGGGTGGGAGGCAAACATAGCCCTGGAATAAGCCTGAGTGTGGGTTACACTAACAGCACAGGACCAGAGGAGAAAAGAAATCAGGCAGGGCTTTGTTTGCCAGGAGCCCCTGGCTAGCACTGCACGCACAAAGCAAACACTGTCCACATCGGTGCCTCAATACAGACTTCTTGTCTGTATTCTTTCTCCACCTACTTCCAGAAGTAGAAAAGCATCTCTTGTTTTTTATTGTACTTCTTCAACCCCAGCCCCTCCCACTCTTTGTTCTTAAAGGCACACTCTACCTCTGAGGATCTCAGGCCTTTGGACTTAGGCAGCACTCAGCACAGGTAGCAGGGAAGCAACAGCTTCCTGTGGGGCTCCACACGTTGAAACCCTAAGGACTAGCCCTTACTCTGCCTTCTACCCAGACTCATCCCTGTGGCTCAGTAGGGGCATCCGGCTCTCTGCCAATTTCCCCACACAGCCAGCCAACTGCACATCTTGAGTTCTTACCCAAGGCCAGTGGAACCCTGTCAGTGTTTGCTGTGCCTTTTGCTCACCATGTAGAGACAATACACCCACTGGAAGAACACTGTAGGAAGTAGTAGGGCTTTTGGGGCTATGACCTAGATAGATTTGAATTGAATAAATCTAGCATTTGGACTTAAACAACAACAACAACAACAACAAAGAAACATATCATTAATTGATACTATATTCTACTGGGAATAACAGAAAGATCTAAAAATGGTTTTAGAAACTTTTTTTTTAGTTATAAACTGACTGGTCCATTTGCTCAGGCTTCTTATTAACTTTTATAACATATTAGCCTATTATTCTTGTCTATGTTATTAGCCACGTGGCTTGGTACCTTATTCTACGAGGCAATCACATCTTGCTTCTTCTGTGGCTGGGTCAGGACTGCAGAATAAGCTTTCCTCTTCCCAGAATTTTCCTGTTCTCATTGCCCTGCCTCTACTTCCTGCCTGGTTGTCCTGCCTATACTTCCTGCCTGGCTACTGGCCAGTCAGTGTTTATTTAAAATATAATTGACAGGATATAGACCATTGTCCCACAGCACTTCCCCTTCTTTTTTTTTTTATAAAAATACAAGAACTCTAAATCTAATATCCTTTGTTTAGCTTTTCTCCTCACCATTAGCCATAACAACTTATAACCAACATTCTAAACAAAGGAAAATATCCATAGTCCATCTTTTGAGAATGTGGGAGTCATTTTCCAGGCTACTTCCTGCTGATTGGGGGCACTGATAATCTTACGGGGACCTAAAGAAAATTTAGAATTATGATCAAGTCCTGACTGGAGTATCCTGTGAGGCTTGATCATCTCAGGCAGCAGTCTTGAATCTGTTCTGGATGTAGAACTCAGACATCTGGGTCATCTGTTCCTACCAGAGATTTCTCAGATGGTTTTCCTTGATCAAACCTGATTTTTCTTAACTCAGAATGAATCCACAGCCTCTCATTTCCTGTGGAAACAAAAATAAAATCTCTTCTCCCAAGTAACACACCTTTTGACTTCAATTTTGAAGTCAAGGTATTTTCAAAATACCTATCTTGGATTAATTCAGCAGCATTTATAAACAAATATATTTAGCAGCTGTTGCTCCTTCCTCAGCATTCAAATAATTCAGAGAACATAATAACATACAGTATCCAGACTCTTTGTATATTTTTCATCTTTATGTGGCTTTATTTTAACCTCTATTTCTCTTATTTTTACTTTTAATTTTTGGCTCTTTGAGACAGGTTCTCTGTGTATCTTTGGCTGTCCTAGAACTCCCTCTTTAAACCAGATTGTTCTTTAATTCACAGAGATCTGCCGCCTCTGCCTCCCAAGTGTTGGGATTAAAGGTGTGCACCACCACATTCAACTATTCTCTTTCTTGATATTTTAAGGACTTTAACCTTTTTCTTTTCTCTCCCAAGCCTGCATATATTTTTAACACACTGTAAAACATTTAGAGGTTTTCTTCATCTTTGAATCTCTCTTTACTGTATGTCTCTTTTTCTGACCACATGATTTTTTAATTTGCTAAGCAATATGTATAGGATTAAAGCCATGGCTTTGATGGTTAGATCCAGTCCATTCTTTAGCTTTTTGAGGTACCAGCCAGAGCCATGTTTATTGCCACAACTTTATGGCGTTGTGCCACCACCAAGAAGCATGCTGTAGGCTATTCATAAACACCATTTAAGTGTTTTGTGGCAGAACCTCTTAAAAGGGCTGCAATGTTTTTGCAGCTAAAGCTGAGTCAGGAAGCCTCTCTTAAATGAGAGCGCTTGCTTCTAACAAGCAGAGCCCAATTGAGAAAGTGCTGCTATTAATAATCCATGCTTTACTCTATTTTTTTTTGTCTTCTAGAATTACTTTTTAAGCTCTCTCAGGCTTTATGTGGATGCAGTTGTCCACACATTCACTGAGGTTTCTATCCCACCCAGTCCTGTAGCCATTCAGCCGCAAAGAAATCACACAGAGATCTACGTTAGTTATAAACTGATTGGCCCATTTGCTCAGGCTTCTTATTAACTCTTATAACTCATATTAGCCCATTATTCTTATCTATGTTAGCCATGTGGCTCAGTACCTTATTTGGCGAGGCAGTCACATTTTGCTTCTTCTATGGCTAGGTCAGGACTCGAAACTTAATTTTCTATTGCACACTTGACAAGTCAGAGATAGCCCAGGACTGATATGGCAACCTGGTCCTTGCCACAGGAAGGAAGAATGGTGGGCTAAGATCTGACCTATCAAGCCGGGCGGTGGTGGCGCACGCCTTTAATCCCAGCACTCGGGAGGCAGAGGCAGGCGGATCTCTGTGAGTTCGAGACCAGCCTGGTCTACAAGAGCTAGTTCCAGGACAGGCTCCAAAGCCACAGAGAAACCCTGTCTCGAAAAACCAAAAAAAAAAAAAAAAAAAAAAAAAAAAAGATCTGACCTATCAAAGAGTGATACAAGGTATTCTACTTTCCCTTTGTTTCTGTGATAAAACATTGTTGACAGAGTTTCTGTTCCACCAGGTCCTGCAGCCATTCAGCCCCCACAAAATACACAGAGGCTTATGTTAATGATAAACTGTTTGGCCTGTTAGCTCAGGCTTATCATTAACTAGTTCTTACTGTAGTGATGAGCTGTGGGCAGGCCTGCTTTTCATCCCACCCAGCTCCTGCATAGCTAGCTTAGCCCCAGAAATAACAACACACAAGCTGTATTCATTTAAACACTGCTTGGCCCATTAGCTCTAGCCTCTTATTGACTAATTTGCACATTTTGCTTAACCCATATTTAGTAATCTATGTAGCACCATGAGGGGTGGCTTACCAGTAGAGATCTTAACCTGCGTCCATCTTGGAGAGGAGAGACATGGCAACTGCTTGAGGCATCTGCCTCACTTCCCTTCTTCCCAGCATTCTGTTCTGTCTACTCCACCCACCTATGTTCTAACCTATCAGGCCAAGCAGTTTCTTTATTAATTAACCCATGAAATCATCAGATAGATAGAAGACACACCTACATCATTTCCCCTTTTTCTGTTTAAACAAAAAAGAAAGGCTTTCACTTTAACATAGTAAAATTACATATAACAAAACAGTTATCAAGTAAGAATTACAGTTACAATATTTATATCTATTTTATCTTTTATCATAACAAAGGAAAACAACTATAACTATCTATCTATTCTTCAACTCCATCAAAGACTCCAGAAGGCTATAATATTACCTAAGTAAATGAGAAGTAAGCAACTTACAAAACTCTAGAAATCACAGAGACATCTCGTTGCCTGGACCGTCACCCAAAGTTCCTCTGTACCATTGGGGCATCCATCTTCGGCCTACAGGCCCATAGTATCCAGAGACATTTCCATGAAGCAGGAAATTTCGAAGGCAGTTCAGTCACTATCTGCTGTGTCCTTCAGAATGTCTCGTAGACTCTTTCTTGAATCAGGAACCCCGAAAGACCATCTCACCTTTAGGAAAGTTCAACAGTCCTCTTTCTGAGGGTTCTTTGTGTCCAGTTCATGCATCAGTCCAGCCAAGGGCAGTTTCTTGCCCAAATGGCTACCAACTCCATAAGGAGCCTCTTCAATACCCATCTTCCTCTTGAAGTAGATTGGTGCTGCTAGGAGCAGACATGTCTCATTGCCATGACAAGCCCTAAATTATTAAAACATTAAATGCCATATTCTGTAGTCTTTGAAAGATATGTGGAATGCCTATCTAACTGAAATATATTTCTATATATCTAGAAAATCTAACTAACATGACTACAAGCTTGACTATTATTGATGATTATCCATTAACAACCTATATTTTTTAATTATACATTACATTTTTAAATGAACTACACAATCACAATACCTTAATCAATATCAGAAATACATATATATAGCAAAATTGACCTTAAACTTGTATCAATAAGTCAAGATTTATACAAATACAAATTATTCATACCTATATCATCTTACCACTTAAATTAACCCATAATTCATCTATGTTTAGTGACGTGGCTTGATGCCTTTTATTAGTAAGGTATTCTCATCTTGCTTCCTTTTCATCTGGCATCTCTGCCTTTCTTCTTCCCAGAATTCTCTTAGTCTGGTTGCTCCGCCTATATTTCCTTACTGAATACTGGTCAATCAGTGTTTTATTAAACCAATATGAGTGACAAGTCTTTTTTTAAATTTTATTTATTACGTATACAGTGTTCTGTCTGTATGTACACCTGCAGGTCAGAAGAGGGCACCAGATCTCATAGATGGTTGTGAGCCACCATGTAGTTGCTGGGACTTGAACTCAGGACCTCTGGAAGTGCAGCCACTGCTCTTAATCTCTGAGCCATCTCTCCAGCCCCAGTGACAAGTCTTTACAGTATACAAAAGCATTATCCCACCACCAAACACCACTTAGAGAAGGGAAGAATTTATTTGATCTCCTGTATCAAAATCAATCACTGAGGGACAGTAGGATAAGCAGACTCCATAGAGGGATGCTGTTTACTGGCTAGTTCTCTGGGTTACTCATAGGCTCAGGGATGGTGCTGCCCACAGTGGGCTAGGCCCTCCTGCATCTATTAATAATCAAGTCAAATCTGACAGATATGCCCACAGGTCTATCTGATCTAGGCAGCTCCTCAGTTGAACTTTCTTTTAGGACTCTAGGCTGTGTCAAATTGACCAAGTGAACACAGACATCAGCTGTGCAACTTCACATTGGATTTTACACTTTCACTATCAAATATGTTTTTTATGCACTTACCCAATAAGGTTTTTTTTTTTTTTTTGGTTTTTTCGAGACAGGGTTTCCCTGTAGTTTCTAGAGCCTGTCCTGGAACTAGCTCTTGTAGACCAGGCTGGCCTTGAACTCAGCCAATAAGTTTTGATATAACCTATTTTGCAATACAGGTCTGGATATTCCTAAGAAATTCTTGTTTATTCTCATCATCTCATAAAGCTTGTTGTGTCCTGTTGCTTAAAAGAAACAGGTTCAGGTCATGCCAGATGAGAAGACAGAGCTTGAAATAAACCACATGAGAGTAGAGAAATACAAATAGGCATTAAGAGTGTTAATGATGGGGCTGGAGAGATGGCTCATTGGTTAAGAGCAGTGACTGCTCTATTAGACGACCCAGGTTCAATTCCAGTAACCTCATGGCATCTCAAAACCATTTGCAACTCCAGACCCAGAGGATCCATGCCCTCTTCTGGCCTCCACAGGCCCTGTACACACATGGTGCACAAGCATACTTGCAGGTAAAACACTCATACATATGAAAATTTTAAAAAGAATGCCAATCATTGCTGTATGTGATAGTATACACTGTTAGTACCAGCACTCAGGAGGCAAAAGCAAGTGGATCTCTGTGAGTTCAAGGCCAGCCTGGTCAACATAGTTAGTTCTAGGACATCCAGGGCTACAAAGTGAGACTCCATCTCAAGCAAAACCAAAAATAAACAAAAAGAATGTCAGTGAGTCTTTTAAACTTCATTTAACTATCTGAGGTCCCGGGGACTGAACCAAGGTCTTTGTACATGCTAGGCATGTGCTCTACCGCTTCGCTAGACCCCACCCACCACCACATGCACACTTTTTACATTTCATTTATTTGTTGGCTTTTGAAACAGAGTCTTGCTAGCTGAGGCTGGCTCCGCATCATTATTTAATCAAAGATGGACTTGAACTCCTAATCCTCCGGCTCCTTAGTGTTGCATTACAGGCCGATACCACTACACCCGGGCTCAGCTTTCATTCTGGCACAAATTCACACTGAATTGCTGGACCTGAACTCACTCTGTAGCCCAGGGAGACCTTTAACTTGTGATCCTCTTGCACCAGCCTCCAGAGAGGAAGTGATGACAGGCCAGGCTCACTCACTTCCTTTATTTAAAAAAAAAATTGTGGTAAATACCCTGATAGCCAACAGACCTCTTTATAGAAAGTCTTGAGGCATCCCCGGACACGCATGTGGTTCACAGATATACATGCAGGCAAAACACCCATACACATACATTTTAAAAATAATAATAAAGCATGGTGAGGATTCTATAGGTATTGTATTCAATATATTTATTTCTCACAAAACAATTATTATAGATAAAAATCCCTTCTCCCAGAGCAAAAGTCTGTGATGATAGAATGGAAAAAAAAATGCCCTTGCGAGTTTCCCCACATGTGGTTTGCACACACTTGCCAGAGCCTCTATTCAGCATCGGCCTTTTCCTTCCTCTGTGCTGAGAAAAGTCTCTAGGATGCATATATACTAGCAATTACTTTTCTTTTCTTTTTTTCTTTTTTTTTTTAAAGATTTATTTATTATGTATACAATGCTCCTTCTGCATGTACAGCTCTATGCCAGAAGAGGGCACCAGACTTCATTACAGATGGTTGTGAGCCACCATGTGGTTGCTGGGAATTGAACTCAGGACCCCTGGAAGAACAGTCAGTGCTCTTAACCTCTGAGCCATCTCTCCAGCCCCCTAGCAATTCTGTGATAGTGTGTAATATATACGTGGTCTTCCTGTCTCCTGGTAGACCAGGTCCTAAAATCCTTGTAATCTTCAAAGTGATGAGCCTCTTGTATGCTAAGGCAATTATGGTGGTTGGCAACCTCTAGATTCCAGAGAGGTGACAGCTGGTCTGGACCAAGGTGTGATTAGAGGGTTGGGATTTATGAGTCCCACTTCTCAATCTCCGGACAGGGAACTAGGAGAGTGGCTGAAAGGTAAGTTGATTATCAGTGGCCAATGATTGACTCTATCAGCCTTGTATAATGATTCAACCTCCATAAAAGCCCCAGAGGACAGCTGGAAGAACTTCCAGGGAGCTGACCAGCAGAGATTCTGGGAGGTGGGAAGGGTATGGAGGCTCTGCATCCCTTCTTCTCTGCTTTACCCTCTCCACTGCCATCTTGATGTGATGCTGTTTATCAGGAGCCTTTGGTTTTTGTTTTTGTTTTATGGTGCTGGGGAATGAACCCAGACCTCTATCACGCTAGGCAATCACTCTGCCACTGAGTGCCATTGGTACCCTTTTTAACACCTGCCACTGTTATTTTATTATTTATTGTATGCACGCATGTCTGTACGTGTGCCTGAACCGTCAGTGAGGCCAACGTGTTGGAGATGGTCCTCTCCTACTCTGCGAGGCCTCGGGATTGAACTCGGCTTGTCTGTCTTGGCAGAAAATGCCTTACCCACTGAGCTACCTCAATGGCCCCTTCATTTTAATTTTTATGTATTTATTTGTTTTACTTAATATTTTCATTAGTTTTAAAATATGTGCACATGTATGCATCTACATATGAGTATGTACATGTGTGTGCACATGCCCTCAGAAGCCAGGATACACTGGAGCTGGAGTTACAAGCAGTTGTGAGCTGTCTGTCATGTGGGTGCTAAGAAACAAAGCCCAGTCCTCTGCAAGAGCAGCCAGTGCACTTAATCACGGAGCCATCTCTCCTACCCCTGTTTATTTGCTTTTGAGGCAGAGTCTCACTCTGTAGCCCAGACTGGCATGGAACTTATTATGTAGCCCAAGCTAACCTCCAAGTCATGGCAATGCTCCTGCCTCCCAAGCACTGAGATTACGAATGTGAACCAACAGGTTGCGGTCGCTGCGCTGAGAGGTACTTCTGCAGCGAACCAGTCATCCTCACTGTTTCCCTGAGTTCTAGGAGCCACTCCAGAAGATGAACCAAAGATGAGAATGAGGGTGGGAGCTCTGGCTTAAAGTCTGTAGCACAAATGCAACAGCTTGGGGATAGGCGCTGCAGTGGGAGAGGGTAGCAGCATCGGGGACTGAGCCCGTGAGCGGTGAGTGTGGTCTAACCAGCGGGAGCACAGCAGAACCAGAGAATGTCTGTTACAGGAAGGATCATTTGCTTGGTGTCTGTGAGAGAAAACCCAAATATGTGATCACACAACTCTTTCTTCAGTTGGCTGTTGAGTAAGAGTAGAGGAACTGGGTTTGTTTGTTCCTGTATGTTCTCGATGCCTTCACCCTGTGAGCTGCTAAACTTATGCAACAGCTGAGACTGTCATAAAAGACTTTAGTTCACTTTCTCCTCACACACGAGTCCTGTCTGCTTTGTAAACAGACTTATGCCATCTCAACAACAGACCGATTTACAGCCTTGTTTTGTCTTAACAGAATCAGATATCAGCGATGTTCCGGTGGTTTTGGTATTTACTAAGTCCATTAGTTAGAAGAATTCTTTGGAAAGCAAGATCTTGTTCTAGGAGGGGAAAAACATTCCCACACTAGACAAGTCTCTGTGGTTTGTTTGAAAATGACAGTAAAACAAAAACAAACAAACCAAGATGAACAGCCACGGTGGCACCTGGGGTATAGCTCAGTAGAAAACAAAAACAAAACCGCTTAGCTCCTGTGAGACCTGGGCTCTATCTTCAGCACAAAGATAAATGAATAAGAAGCAAAGGAGAGCCCAAGTGGTGGTGGTGCTCTCCTTTAATCCCAGCACTTGGGAGGCAAAGGCAAGAAGACCTCTCTGAGTTCAAGGCCAACCTGGTGTTCAAAGTGAGTTCCAGGACAGCGAGGACTGTTACACAGAGAAACTCTATCTCAAAACCCCTTCTGCTCCCCTCTACCACCACCACAAAAGAAGGGAAGGAAAAGAGAAATATAGATAGCTTCATGCTCATATATAAATTAAAATTTAACAATATATATTCAGAAATAAGGACAAATAAATTGTGAGCCTAGTATATTTGTCAGGGTTCTCCAGAGACATAGAACTAATAGTCTCAAATGTACCTGTCTATCTTTATCTGTCCGTGATGAGACTTCTGGGATTGGCTCATATCCCCATGAAGGCCACTGAGTCCTACCATCTGCCACCTCCAAGCTGTAACCTGGGAAAACTGGTACTATAACCATTCTGAGTCCAAGGGCCTGAAAAGCAGAAGAGCCTGGTCCAAGCAAGGAGGAAGTGGATGATGCAGCCCAAACAGAGAAGATGGGGGCCTTGGCTGCCTTTGTTTCCTCAGTGGGTTGGACAATGGTCACCTGGATGACGGTAGGGACTGAGGATGTCTGGTCTTTTTTTACTTGGTCTACTGATTAAAACTTTTCCAGAAAAGCATCTCCTAGATACCCTCAAATAATGTTTTTCCAGCTCTGTGGGCATCGACTAGCCCAATAACAGCGATGCAACACACAGTGAAGTGCAATGTATGTTTACTCCATCCTCCGTTATCTGTACTGGGTTTTTATTGCCTACTTCTGCATAACAATCATATTTTTATATACTTATATAGAGTCACATTTCATTTTAATTAGCATCCTCTTCACTATTTGGTTTTAGAATGCTCTTCTGAATGTAACTTTTGCATTATTATGGTTATGATTTTATAAAAACTTTAATAACGGGTTTGATATACCATTCATATAAAACCTACCCTTTAAAATTAGAGAGATGCCACAGAGGTTAAGAGTACTTGCTTTTTCAGAGGACTGAGTTTGGTTCCCAGCCCCCGCATTGCAGCTCACAACCATCTCTAACTCAATTCCCAGGGAATCTGACGCCCTCTTCTGACCTTCATGAACACCAGACGCATACAAGGTGCGCACACGTGCTTGAGGGCAAAACAACAAACTTTTAGATATTACAGTCCTGTGCTGTTCAGTATATTCACAGAATTGTACAACTGTCACTAGTATCTAATTTCAGAACATTTTCATTGCCCCTGTAGAAACCCTCAGCAGTCACTCCCTATTTCCTCCAAGTTTCCCTGGAAGCTGCTAATTGACTTCCTGGCTCTTTGGTTGCATACCTGAACATTTTAGGTGAGCATAACCCGCAAAATGGTGGATTTTTTGTTTTGTTTTGTTTTTCAAGGCAGGGTTTCTTTGTGTAACAGCCCTCACTGTCCTGGAACGAGATCTGTAGACCAGGCTGGACTTGAGCTCACAGAGATCCACCTGCCTCTGCCTTCCAAGTACTGGGATTAAAGGCATGAACCACCATTGCCTGGTCTTGTTTTCAGTTTTTAACTAACCTCTTTCTCTTCACATGAGTGTTGCTTTTAGATTTATTGCTAATTATGGTGTATACGTGTCTCTCTCTCTCTCTCTCTCTCTCTCTCTTTCTGTGTGTGTGTGTGTGTGTGTGTGTGTGTGTGTGAGTGAGTGTGGATATCCACAGAGGTCAGAAGAGGTCTTCAGAGCTGGGGTAACAAGCCTGTGAGCCACTCAGTACCAGAGCTAGGAACCCAACTTATGTCTTCTGCAAGAAAAGCAAGTTCCCAGGGCTAGAGAGATGGCTCAGTAGTTAAGAACACTAACGGTTTTCCAAATAATCTGGATTCAATTCCCAGCCCCCACATGGGGCCTAACAATTGTCTATAACTCCGGTTCCAGGATATCTCTGCCCTCTTCTGGCCCCCTAGTCATCAGCCATGCACATGGTGCACAGACATACAGTCAGGTAAAACTCCCATGCACATAAAATGAAAAATATTAATAATAAAAGACAAGCAATTTCTCTTAATTGCTGATTCATCTTTCCAAGCCCAGCATGGCATCTATAAGACAACAGGGACCTTGTTCCTTTTGTCATTGTAAAATGTCATCATATGCATTTATCACTCATTGATTTGCAAACCTTTAGATTTTCCCTACTCTTGAGCCATTGTGAACCATGCGTCCAACAACAGACGTTTCAAGTGCACACCTGTTTTCATTTCCTTGGGGTACATTATCTGTGAATATAATTCCTAGTCAGAGGCTAACTCTGTTTCAGACTTCTTAAGAACTAAGCCCCAGTTTTCTAAAGTGGAACTATTTTATCACATCATCAATGTGTGGGAGTTGCAATTTTTCCACCAATCAAACAGGCGAAAAGTGACATCTCAGTACGTGTGTGTGTGTGTGTGTGTGTGTGTGTGTGTGTGTGTGGTGTGCGGGGGGGGTGTTGTAATAGCTTTACTGAATGATAGATAGTTCACTAAAGTATAGTTCACCCTGGGACAGTCACGGTTCAATTTCTGTTCGGTTGTTTGGTTGCTATTTTTTTCTCCATTCACAAGTCCATGTTGCAAACGCTACAATCCACTCCACAGCCTTAACACTGCTGTTCTCAAGGTGGTTTTCATTTGCTTTTCTTCAGTGGATAATAATTCTGACTGTCTTTTTATGGGCTTATTGGTCATTTGTATATTATTTTTCTTTAGAGAAAAATCTCTGTTAAAATCCTTTGCCTGTTTTTTTAACTGCGCATTTAAATTGAATCATGAGGGTCTTTATATATGCAAATTATATGTCCCTTATCATATATATGATATGCAAATGTTTTCCATCAGTTTATAGGTTGCCTTTTAATTTCTTTCTAGTACTCTCTATGGAACCAACATTTTTAATTGTAAGGAAGTCTAAGCCAAGTAGAGTAAAGTGGTTCATGCGTATTGTCCCTGCCTACAAGGAAAACTGAGACACCTGAAGCCTGTAATGCTCAAGCTGTCCATCAGAAGACTTGCTTTTGAAAAAGACAGGGTCTCCTATGTAGCCATGGGTGTTCTGGAATTCACATTTAGACCAGGCTGACCTAAAACTCACAGAGATTCGCCTGCCTGTGCCTCCCGAGTGCTGGGATTAAGGGCATGCGCCACCACACCTGACTGACTGTTTCTTAGGAGAAGGGTAACGCAGAGACAGTTCAGAGGTCAAGAATACACATAGCTCCCAGAGAACCCAAGTTCTTCTCCAGTACTTTGTCAGGTGTCCACACCACCTGTAACTCCAGTTCCAGGGTCTCCAGTGCCCTCTGTCCTCTGCAAATGCTTGCACTCACACACACCCCGCACACATACATGTACATTATTTAAAATACAAAATGAAACAGAGGGCTGGCAAGATATCTCAGTGGGTTAAGGTGATTGCAAGCCTGACAACCCAAGTTGGTTCACCAGGATCCACATGGAAAGAGAGAAAGGACTCAGGCAACTGTTTCTGACCTTCACTTGTGAGTTCATCTTTGTATACACACACACACACACACACACACACACACACACGTTTTAAAGGTTCAGCTGTTGTGTGGCTTTAGTGGGTTTGTATGTGTGTGGTGTGTGTGCTGTTTCCACCCTCACAGCATTATGGTTGCCAGCATTCCTGTATTTTTATGTGGATTCTGAGATTCCAAACTGAGGTCCTAATGCTCGCACAACAAACAGTCTTATCATTGGACCCTATCCCTCCTAAGCCCTGTTCTAATTTTCATTTTGAGACAAAGTTTCCTGTAGCCAGGCTGGCTTTAGGCTTGCCAAGTAGCTGAGGATGACCTTGATCTCCTGATCCTTCTTCTACTTCCACTTCCATTGGCCATTGCTACGGATGTGTGAGACTATGCCTGTCTATTTGTTGTTACTTGTGGTTCTGAGGACATATCTAAGGCATTATTCTCTTGTTCACCATCACAAAGCTTCATTCCTATGTTTTCTTCCGGGAGTTTTACGGCTTTAGAACTGTGCTCCATTTGGTTGTATATAACATGAGATAGTTCAAATTCATTATTTTGCAAGTTACCATCCAGTTGACCCAGCACCATTTATTCAAAGGGCAATTCTTTCCCTTAGTGGCTTTAACAGCCTTGTTAAAAATTGGTTGTCAAAAATTGGGAGCATGGGGACCATGGGAAAGGGTTGAAGGGAAGGGGAGAGGAAGGGAGAGGAGCAGAGAAAAAATTGTATAACTCAATAAAATCAATTAAATAAAAGAAAAAAGAAAGAAAGAAAATTGGTTGACAAGAACTGGGAGAGCTTTCTGGACACACAGTTCCAGTTCATTAATATTTACCCCTAGGCTACAGCCACTCTCTCCTCCGGGATGTAACGTACCCCATGCTGACCTCAAATTCATCACATATTTGAGGGTGACCTTCAACTCTGATTCTCCTGCTTCCACCTCCTGAATGATGGAATTATGTGTGTGCACACCATGCCCAGTTTATGGAGGACTGGGGAAGCAAACTCTCAGTTGCCTGCGCTTTTTCATAGGTTTGGTAGGTTTTAATATTTTTAATATTTTCCAGATAGTTTTGGCTATTTTGAGCCTTGCACTTCTCTATAAATGGTAGGAACAACTCACAAACTTTTGAAAGGAAAAAAAAAGAGTAAGAAGAAGCAGCCGAATATTAAACTGCTGTTGCTGCTGGCATTTGATAGTGGTTGCACTGGATACAGAGAGGTTTGGAGTTAACATTCCTGTCATTTCTCTGAACGTGAGTACGGGAACACTGTCTGTTTAGGTCCCAGTCTCTTTCAGTGAGGTTTCAAAGCTTTTCAATGTAAACATCTTGTACTTCTTTTGTTAAATAGATTCCTAACCATCTTATTCTTTTGGACGCCATTATAAATGGCTGTCTTTTTCATTTTCTCATCCTACGAGTCAAGAGCACAGAAATACATTGAAGCCAAGTGGGGTGGCACAGGTCCATAATCCCTGCATTTTAGAGGCTAAAGCAGGAAGATTGAGAGTTCAAGGTTAGCCTGGGCTACACAGCAAGGCCCTATCTCAAAACAGAAAATTTAAAAAGTACAACTCGTGTTCCTCTTGTTTTGTGCAGCCTTGCTGAACTTATTCTAGATTTTTAGTGGATACCTTGGGCTTGTCTATTTAGAGATCAGATCATGTCATCTACAAATAGAGGTAGTTATATCTTTTTTTCTTATTTAGATGACTTTACTTTCTTTTTCCTCATTTAATTACCCTGACTGATGGATGTGCCACCACATCCAGCTTGAAAATATGAAATGCTTCATGAATGTGCACAGAGGCCATGCTAATTTCTGTATCATTCTGTTTTAGTATATGTGCTGCCAAAGGGAACACTTGTTCCTTATTCTAAGGAAAAGACTTCAGTCTTGCACCATTAAGAACCATATTAATATAGTTATGATGCTGTAGTAATCCATTATATAGGGATGAATTATTTTTAAAAAAAGATTTATTTATTATTGCATGCACAGTGTTCCACCTGCATGTAAGTCTGCAGGCCAGAAGAGGGCATTAGATGGTTGTGAGCCACCATGTGGTTGCTGGGAATTGAACTCAGGACCTCTGGAAGAGCAGCCAGTGCTCTTAACCTCTGAGCCATCTCTCCAGCCCAGGAATGAATTCTTTTAAAGGTTTTGTTGTTGTTGTTCAGTTTTATGGCACACACGCACTGTGTTAGCTACACGGAAAATGCAAAGTTGACCCTTGCTTAGAAGGAACAGAAAGTGACCCTTGTTTATTTAAGCACAAAAGTGATCCACTGAAGAGGTGCTGTTGAGGAAGATGGAGTAGCAGGCTCTGAGAATGGGTGGAAGAAGAGGGCCCTGACAGCAACTAGACGGCAGTCTACATAATGCCGTAAACCTGAGTCAGCAAGAGGGCTCTGTGACCTCCTCTGTTTGGAGGAGGGTGACAGTGACTTTGGCTGTGTTGCACTGCCCAAACTGAAGTTGCCCCGGGAATGGACGTTTCTCTCACCATGGCTGCCGGTGGACACCGTCATTACTCCTCCTCTTTATCTTCCTAATTGCTGTGCATTCAAAGTTGGAAGGGCTGAGGGTGTAGCTCAGTGAGTGAATGCTTGCCTAGGTTCCGGTTCAGCACTGCCAAACCAAACAGCAGAACAACAGCCTGCTGTTCTGGACTTGCGGGCGCACACGCTGCCCTCACTGTTGGCTGAATTCACGAAGACCTTTCAAGACTGCTGTAGGGGAAGGAAGGCTGGGATTTAGTAAAGCACTTTGGGTGCATTTGGTGCTTGTAACTAAGAATATTCTTCTCAGCTACGATGGCAGTTAAGACCTATTTTTAAAAATGAACTGAAATTAGAAGTGTACATGAGAGTTACTGCCTCACAAGTTGGCACGCCGGTGTGTTTTGAAAATAGCAGATGCTCCTCGATTATAGAAAGAACAAATAGTTTTGACCTCTAAAAACTCAAAAATGAAAATTAAAACAGGCTGGGTATATAGATCAACGATAGAATGTGATAGAAGGAGATAGAATATCAGAGGCCTTGGATTTACTCCTCAGTACTGGGGGGAGGGGAGTGTTCACTTTCTATTTACTTTTAATTTCATATTAATATATACGTGTACCTATTTTGTAATGTATATGTTTAGCCATCCAGGTACATGGTTTAGAAATATATAATATGTAAAATACATACATGATACTAGAGATTTATGCTCAGTCATTTTTATGGATACAGTGTACTTTGCCAAGGGTTTGGAGAACACTACCTCAGAATAGCTGTGTCTATGTTTGAGAGAAGAGAGGAGGCGGAGCAAAGAGGACAAGAGGAGAGGGATTACCTCAGCAAGTCAGCCTTCCAGGTCCACAGTAGGAAGAGGCTGAGTTAGGGTATTGGCTAAAAAGGAACAAGTCCCAGGGAATGTGGTGAAGGGAAGACAGAAGCATCGACAGCCAGCAGTACACGAGCTAAGGAATGGCATCGGATCAACTACTGGACTGAGAAGGAGAAAAAGTCATTAGGGGATAAGGAATGAATTTTTCTTTAACTATGTTGAATCAAAATGCCTCTGGGGACATCCTGTGAATGGACCTGCAATGCAGTTGAGAAAGAGAAGCTGGATGGCAGCTGCCAATAATTACTTTTTAGAGAAATTTTAAAATCCATGTTTTACAATTCTACAGTATGATACCATAAAGATGCTGTTGTGGAATACTACTTTAATTAGACAAAGATGTGTTACATTTGCTTAAGCTGCAGAATACTACACTAACTGTGTAAAGGTGTGCTACATTTGTTTGTGCTGCAGAATATTACGTTAACTGTGTAAAGGTGTGCTCCATTTGTTTGTGCTGTAGAATATTACACTAACTGTGTAAAGGTGTGCTCCATTTGTTTGTGCTGCCTTTGTTTAACCATGTAAGGTTGTGTTACATTTGTTTCACCTTGCCTGCCTAAGGCACCTGATTGGGCTAATAAAAAGCTAAATGGCCAATAGCTAGGCAGAAGAGGGATAAGCGGGACTGGCAGGCAGAGAGAATAATAAGTAGGAGGATAAATCTAGGCAAAGGAAGGAGAAGAGAACAAGGAGAAAGAGAGGGACACCTGAGACAAAGATAAATAAAGATAAACAGATTAAAATAAGAGCTAAAATAAGACTGGGCAGTCATCACTAATAAGAAGTCTTCATGTCATGATTTGGGAGTTGTTTCATGGACTAAAAGAAAAAGCCTGGTACATGATATTATCATAAGAAACAACAAATTTGGACTTCTTAAAACATGGACATTCCTCTGAATATGGTGGCACATGTCCTTAATCCCAGCACTTGGGAGGCAGAGGCAGGCAGATCTCTGTGAGTCTGATACCAGCCTGGTCTACAGAGTGAGCTCCAGGATAGCCAGGGCTACTCAGAGAAATCCTGTCTCAAAACAAACAAACAAATAAAAAACTAATTCTAATGATTGTTCATTGTAATTCTTGGAAAATAAATGGGCTCCTGTGCCATTACTCAGTTGAGGGTCACATGACACCCACCTCCCTCCCTCCCAGGAGGGAGGGTAAACAGTCAATAGGCCCACTGAACGGTTAGCATCCTGCTATCTAATCGCGGCAAAACCTCTATACAGAGGATAGGCAGAACAATGATGCAAAGTCCTGGGCCACTATCCCATAACAAGTAGCGGAGTTATAACGACAGCCTTGGTGAAGCACTTTGGACAGTCCATGGCCATCTGCTCCATGCAGGTGTCAAGTGATCGCAGAAGTTTCCAACTAAACAGACCCTGAAGTCAAACATCTGCACGGTCTACTATCGCACGGAAAGATTCCATCCATTTACACCCACTGATGCCTCCCCAGATCAATGTTGGATACAGTTGCAGGAAAGCAGGCACTCTTAGTCGGCTCTTCACAATTCTCTGACATTCTCTCCAAGTCATCCACTTCTGAGTCCCGGATCCCTTCACGGGACCTTCCTGTATTTCTCCTGCTCTGATGAACTCAATGGGACTGACTCAGGTGCTTGGCCCCTCCCATGGTCTAAGAAGAGCTAGGTCCCACTGTCCCCTGTGGTACCTACTGGTTTCCGGTAATGGGTCCTGGCAATGTGATTACAGCCACAGCTGTAGACGCTCCATCCACACCTGGATGCTACGGGAGACCATGACTGGGCAAACCATCTCTATCTCTAGCATCACCTTCTTCAGGAAGGAAATGTTTCATAAAGTTCCTGCCACACTAAGGTGTTTAGCACCGCCACCAACGTTCCATACCAGTCCCAGGTCCTTGCTAAATCAGTTTCTTTCTTGGGTCTCCCACAAACACAGTCTGGGCCTGTGGACTGAGCACCAGATTCCTGCATTCCCAGTTCTCTCAGTAGTGCCTGCCTGTCTATTGCTTTCTAGTTCCTGGTGTTCATGGCACCTCAGCTGGAGATAACCACCATGTCCCCGACGGCTCACATGAGCTGTCTCCTCTGGGTTTACCCAATATTGCCTTAGATTGTGAAGCCTTTGTCTCAAGGAGGGATGTGTGGTCAGATTGCTCAGCTTTTCTGCCTCTGCACCACCAGATTGGTTGTGTGTGCCTCTATGTCCCACTGTAGAAGGAAGCGGCGGGCTGTGTCCCGCCACCCGGCTAGCTTTGCCCAAAATAATTACACGGAAACTGTATTCTTTTAAATACCGCCTGGCCCATTGTTTCAGCCTCTTATTGGCTAATTCTCACATCTTCCTTTAACCCATATTTAGTAATCTGTGTAGCACCACGAGGTGTGGCTTACCAGGAGAGATCTTAACCTGCATCCATCTTGGAGAGGAGAAGCATGGCGACTCACTATGGCGACTGCCTGAAGCTCTCCCCAACTCTCCCAGAATTCTGTTCTGTCTATTCCGCCTACCTAATTTTCTGTTCTCTTAAAGGGCCAAGGCAGTATCTTTATTAATAATGAAAGTAACACATAGACACTCCTCCATCATCCTACAATCTCGAAAGCCAGGCCACGAGGGTCTCCTTCACTGCTTGTTTCAGAGACTTCCTAAGCTCCAGTAGCTCTGATGCCAGACGTCCTTTTCCTATGGTCTGCACCAGGTTATTGTTAAGACCTCTAATGGTGTGCTGGCCGTAAATTTTCTCTGCATTGAAGGTCAGACCTGAGGCACATCATCTGTCACTTGTCCTCACTGCTATCTGGCTTGTCCCAAGGAGTTCATGTTTTGTGGCCCCAGAAGGGACTCTATATTATAGGTATTATGTAAGACCCTTCCCCTGTTGGCTCCCTAGCATCATGGAAAATGGCAGACCAGCATCTCCATTTCCCCTTATCTTTTATCCAATTACCTGCTAAGCCTGTGGCCAGTACTAAAGATGGCACTACATTCCTTTCTCACTACAGTCCATCCCTTACACCAGCAGTCCCCCTCTGGGTAGTCACCTCTGCCTGCGATAGACCCCTTGCTGTCTGTAGCAGTACCCAGGCTGCTTCTGCAGCTCTTGCCGATACCGCCACCCTTGATGTGCCACTCCCAGGGCCTGTCACATTTGCTCTAGACCTTTAGCATGCCACCTCATATCACCTGGACGACTATGCGTAGATTCACCCACACCCCACATCCCCATCCCATGCTGCCCAGGCGGTCCTCCGCTGTGACATGTCTCACTAATCCCTGCATCTTTTGTGCCCCTGCCACGACCCCCACAAGCCCTATAGGGACAGACCACCATGTCAAAATTTCCTCAAAATTAACCCTGTCGCCTTCACACAATGTCATTTCAGTTTTCAGTTGTCTGTCTCATTTCCCACACCAGGGACACCAATGTTCGTCCCAAGCTCATCTTTGATTTTGTTGGATCCCTCCAGTTACATGTCAAGTGTTGCTTAAATTCCTTCCCATGGGGAGACAGAAAAAAAAACTACCCTCTGCCTCTACCCCTTTGCCGTTCCAATGGCAAACCCAGGTACACTTTCACCGAAGTTCACTCTATGGAACCACGGAGTTCATTGGGCTTACTTACAAAGCAATGGGTGAGACGTTAGTTACAGGACTGTGGGTGCTCCACCCCAAAAAGACCACACTGGACAGTCTTTATATGGCAGGGGAAATGGTGTTCCCATAGCTGCCTAGATGGAGCCCCCTCCCCTAGTTCTGCCCCACTTATATCCTCTAATCCCTCTCCCAAGCCCCATTCTGTACAGAATTAGGGCAGAATTGCATACAGCCAGTTGACGGGGGCAGCTGGATACCCAGATGAGAGTCCCATGACCCAAACTGACCTCTCCCACGAGGGAAGGTGAACAGTCAACAAGCTCAGGTGAGATGATGATATTTGTGGAAATACCCAGCCAAGCTCCCAAAGGGCAGCAGTTTGATTTGGGGCTTCATGCTATACAATAGGCACCTTGTATCTCAGTCTACCTCATCATATCCTACACAGTCACACTCACACAAGCTTATAAAATAAAAGCCACTCACAGGTTCTTAGTACCCAAGATCTCAACTAACAAAGGGGATAAAGATATCCATACTTGGATCATTTCTGTGATGATAATTATCCTTACATCTATTAGGATTTGACAGTCACAAATATGAAGTGACTGAATATCATGAGATAAGTAACTAATCCTTTAGGGTTATAGGCAGAAAACACCTGTTACTTATAATAGGAATAGGTAAAGATGAGTTCCAACCTAAATCACAATAACAGTCAGTGATGTTTACCATTGAAAAGAGAAACTATTATGACCCCACAGTTTTATACCCAGCTAAATTTCCACTTGTGTATAAAGGCAAACAAAACACAATGTCAGGGCTGGGGAGATAGCTCAGACAGTAAAGTGCTCCTGATGCAAGCACGAGGATTTGAGTTTTGATCCCAACCCATGTAAAAAACCAGGTACAACATGTGCCAGCGCTAGGGAGGCAGAGCCAGGAGGATCCCTGGGGCCTGCTGGCCAGCCAATCTAGCCAAATCAGTGATTCCAAAGTCAATGAGAGATGCAATACTAAAAAAAAAAAAAGACAGAGATATCTAGAATTGACTTCTAGAGTCTCTACACGTATGCATATGCACCTCTACACATGAGTACACACACACCCACACGAACACACACATACACTTATATACACCTTTTCAAAATAATCAGCTTCAAACACTTAAAAGTTTATACTGAAATGCTTTTTGAAAGTTATCTGATGGTGAGGTCCAGACAATGAAGAAATTCCAGGATGAAAAACTAAAGAATACAGAAAACATAGCCTGTCATGAAATGTCAGACCGCATAAATCTAGAAACGAGGGCAAAACAATTACAGATAACTTAAATTAGGACCCACATAGTGAACAAGAAAGATCATCTGCCGAGCAAACTGAGGTGGATTTCCATGTGGTGATGAGGACCAGGATGGAGCCTTTGAATCTAAGAAGAGAGAAGGGAACATTTGTTCAAGGGAATAGCTCAGTGCAGAGTACCAGGGTCTGTCCCCATCCCTCTGTTGGAAGACAGCTTCAGAGTGGGGTGAGGAGATGTAAAGTAGTGGTGGTGGTTTAGTGTAAGATCAGAGTCTGAGTCAGACAAGAAAAGTGTCCACACAAGAAGGCAATGCTGTCAGCCCCTGGCAGGGTGGGCCTCCCCATGGGAACATATCCTGGGCTGGAGCAAGACAGTTTGCGGACGGTGACAGCAGTGACGAGAAAGGGGAATTAAAAGGTTTCTTTTTCTTTCATTTTTATGGACTGAGGTGGGGATTGCACTTGACTAGACTAGGAAAGGCCCTCAGTCTGATCTCTAGCATTGTAGTTTTTAAAAGTTTCTGCTATATATTTGCCATTTTTCTTAAACTATAGGACTCATTTTTAAAATATGCCTTGGGCTGGGGAATGGGATGTGTCTTAGTTGGCAGAGTGCTTTCCTGTATAAACCAGGTGTGGTGGCACTTACTTGTGTTCCTAGTACTAGAAAATCCAAGGCAGGAGGGTCAGAAGTTCAAGGTCATCCTCAACTACACAGAGAGTTCAAAGCCAGTTTGGGATACATGATGCTCTTTCTCAACTAAAAAAAAAAAAAGTCTTAAATCAGCAGATATTTGTTTCTTCTTGATATTACAAATAACTACATGGGAAAAACATTAAGATATACCTAAAGTACTATTTCATACACATGTATAAAAATGCAAGTCATATCACATTATTAATATTAATTCCTTTCAACTTTGTCTTGCTTCCTTAATACATAATTTTAGGTGTACCAGTGTGGAGATTTGTTATAATCATTTAAAAACTACTCCAAGGGATCAAGGGGATACAAATTGGAAAAGAAGAAATCAAACTCTCACTGTTTGCTGATGATATGATAGTTTACATAAGCAATCCCCAAAATTCTACCAAGGAACTTCTACACTCATAAACACTTTCAGCAATGTAGCAGGATACAAGATTAACTCAAAAAAAAAAATCAGTAGCTCTCCTGTACACAGATGATAAAAGGGCTGGGAAAGAAATCAGAGAATCAACACCCTTCACAATAGCCACAAATAGCATAAAATATCTTGGAATAACTCTAACCAAACAAGTAGAAGATTAGCATGACAAGAACTTTAAATCTTTGAAGAAAGAAATTGAAGAAGACACCAGAAAGTGGAAAGATCTCCCATGTTCTTGGGTAGGCAGAATTAATATAGTAAAAATGGCAATCTTACCGAAAGCAGTCTACAGATTCAACTCAATGCCCATCAAAATCCCAGAAAAATTCTTCAAAGAACGTGAAGGAACGATACTCAACTTCATATGGAAAATCAAAAAACCCAGGATAGCCAAAACAATCCTGTACAATAAAATAATTTCTGGAGGCATCACAATCCCTGACTTCAAACTCTACTACAGAGCTACAGTACTGAAAACAGCCTGGTACTGGCATAAGAACAGACAATAGAATCGAATAGAAGACCCAGATATCAATCCACACATCTTCGAACACCTGATCTTTGATAAAGAAGCAAAAAATGTCAAATGGAAAAAAGAAAGCATATTTAACAAGTGGTGCTCGCATAACTGGATATCAACATGTAGAAAAATGAAAATAGACCCATATCTATCACCACGCACAAAACTCAAGTCCAAATGGATCAAAGACATCAACATAAAGCTAGCCACACTGAACTTTATAGAAGAGAAAGTGGGAAGTACACGTGAACGCATTGGCACAGGGAACCACTTCCTAAATAGAACCCCAGCAACACAGACACTGAGACAAACAATTAATGTAGTGTGGAGCTGAGCGGGCAGGCCTTCTTTTTGTCCTGCCCCGCTCTAGGCCGCCTGCTAGCTTATGCCCCAAAATAACAACACACAAATTGTATTCTTTTAAACACTGCCTGGCCCATTAATTTCAGCCTCTTACTCACATCTTGACTAACCCATATCTAATAATCTGTATAACACCACAAAGTGGTGTCTTACTGGGAAAGATTCAGCATGTCTGACCTGGCGGCTGGCTTCATCACATCTGGCTCCCTGAGGAGAGGCACGGTGGTCTGGCTAACTTAGGAGAGGCGTGGCATCTGACTGAGCCATCTACCTCACTTCCTTCTTCCTGTTCTGTCTACTCCACCCACCTAAGGGCTGGCCTAGGCAGTTTGTTTATTAGCCAATGAGAATCCTTCATCAAATTAATAAATGGGACCTCCTGAAACTGAAAAGCTTCTGTAAAGCAAAGGACATGGTCAACAAGACAAAACATTGCCTACAGAATGGGAAAAGATCTTCACTAACCCTACATCAGACAGAGGTTTGATCTCCAAAATATACAAAGAACTGAAGAAATTGGACACCAAAAGAACACATAATCCAATAAAAAAATGGAGTACAGACCTAAACAGAGAACTCTCAACAGAGGAATCTAAAATGGCCGAAAGACACTTAAGGAAATGCTCAACATCCTTAGTCTTCAGAGAAATGCAAATCAAAACAACTCTGAGATTCCATCTTACACATGTAAGAATGGCCAAGATAAAAAACACTGATGACAACTTATGCTGGAGAGGTTGTGGGGTAAAGGGAACACTTCCGCATTGCTGGTGGGAGTGCAAGCTGGTATAACCCCTTTGGATATCAGTGTGGCGATTTCTCAGAAAATTAGGAAACAACCTTCCTCAAGACCCAGCAATACCACTTTTGGGTATATATCCAAAGGATGCTCAATCGTGCCACAAGGACATGTGCTCAGCTATGTTCATAGCAGCTTTGTTTGTCATAGCCAGAACCTGGAAACAACCTAAATGCCCCTCCACCGAAGAATGGATAAAGAAAATGTGGTACATTTACACAATGGAGTACTACACAGCAGAAAAAAAATAACGACATCTTGAATTTTGCAGGAAAATGGATGGAGCTAGAAAACATTGTTTTGAGTGAGGTAACCCAGACACAGAAAGACAATTATCACATGTACTCACTCATAGGTGATTTTTAAACATAAAGCAAAGAAAATCAGCCTACAAACCACAATCCCAGAGAATTTTAGACAACAATGCAGACACTAAGAGAGACATACATAGATCTAATCTATATGGGAAGTAGAAAGTAGAAAAATAGAGATCTCCTGAGTAAATTGGGAGCATGGTAACTTGGGGGAGGGTTGAAGGGGGGAGAGGCAGAAAGGGGAGCAGAGAAAAATGTAGAGCTCAATGAAAATCAATTTAAAAAAAAACCCTACTCCAAGGGTATGGAAAGACAGACAGCACATACAGAACCTGAGATCTTTCAGGCCACCTCAGTCTGCCATGTCCAGTTACCGAGTTCCTTGCCACTATGAATAGACACACAGAACTTAGTCACTGTGCCAACTTTCAGAGTTTCACGGTTGAATGTTGGAACCAACTTTTAAATTCATTTGATTTCACACTTGTTATTTTCTTTCTTTTGTGGTAGAAGGCATCAAACCCAAGGCCTGCACATGCTAGACAAGAATTGTACCACTAAGCCACATCCCCAGCCCCCGCACTAGCTTTTCGTGCTACCTTGACGCCGCCACATAGATGTAACCTTGAGGCTGCATCAAACTTGGGTTGCTTCATTTCCTGGCTTCTCGGAAGCTGAAGTTGCAAGGGCTTTGGCTGGGGAAGCTGGTGCCACATTAAAGGCACACACGGTAGAATCTAGATACAGGATAGCCAGACAAGCACTTGCCTAAATGTTTTAGGCAAGAATGACCTATTTTCCTAGCTCTTACTCAGCCTCTGGAAGGGAGGCCTCTGTCTTCAGTCTTCCAGTAGCTGTCTGTGGGACAGTTTTGCATGTTTTCCTTCTGTATCTGAATGAAAGTAGCTTCTAGGACATGGGAGAAAAATACTTTGGGTCACAGTCAAGTCCTACGGGCTCAGAATTTTTAATGGTGGTAGTACCATCACTTTTTAATCTGTAATGGTTCCAAACTCTAATACAAACTGAAGCTAATAGGAAAGATTTTTTTAAATTATTAGCCTACAATGAAAAACAAACAAACAAACCTGAGACACTGAATTAACATAGGGGAATATAGAATATATCCAGGTATATTAGTCAGGGTTCTCTAGAGTAACAGAACACACACACACACACACACACACACACACACACGATGGGAATTTACTAGAATTAATTACAGACTGCAGTCCAGCCAATCCAAGAGTGGCTGTCTTAACAGAAAGTCCAAGAATCCAGTCGTTGTCCAGTTTGTGAGGCGGGATGTCTCAGCAGGTCTTCAGGATACACGGGAATCCCAAAGAAGCAGACTCTAATGCCAGTGAAGGACTGGACTGATAGCGAAGGCAGGAGCGAGCAAGCTGCCAGCAGAAGGCAGGCCCAGATTAGTACTTTTTCCAATGTGGTAAAAATACACACAATTTAGAATTTTCCTTTCCAATCCCATTTAAGTATATGGTCAGTGGTTTGTACAGGCTTGTCACCACTCGTTTCCCAAATTCCCATCATCTCGCCAAATCAGAAGTCTCTGCCTTCTGCTGGCAGCCTGTATAAGGAAGTGGAAGCAGGAAGAGCTGCTCTTTGTCGGCTCGCTCCTGCCTTCGTTATCAGTCCAGTCCTTCACTGGCATTAGAGTCTGCTTCTTTGGGATTCCCGTGAATCCTGAAGACCTGCTGAGACATCCTGCCTCACAAACTGGACAACGACTGGATCCTTGGACTTTCCATTAAGGCAGCCACTCTTGGACAGCTGTGCTGTCTCCATCTTTTCACCACTGAGAATAACCTTGCTATAAACACGACCCCATGAATACTCTTTTTTTTAAGACTGGACAATAATTTATATATAATCAAATGTATGAATTTCTTTCTTATTTCTAATTTGTTTGAGACAGGGTTTTAGACAGCCAACTGGACTCGAACTCCTGATCCTCCTGCCTCCACTTTTGCAGTGCTTAGCATATTGCCATGTCTAACTAAAGCATACACACGAGGAGTTTGCTGAGTTTCGACACAGGTATTGATCAGGTAACTGTCACCCAGAGTACAATACAAAATATCTAAATTGTCCTAGGAAACCCCCTGGTGCCTCTTTTCAATCAGAATTCTCTCTCAAACAACCACTGTTATGACTTTTGTCTGCATGGATCAGTTATCTTGTTAACTTGCTACGGATGGAATCACAACAGCATGGAAGTACTTTCTTGGGTCTGGCTTCTGTAGTAATATTTGTTTGTATTTTAACAAATAAAGCTTGCCTGAGAGATCAGAGAAGCAGTGTGGCCAGCCACTAGAGAAACCTTTTGCCTCTACCAATGTTCAGACCAAAGGGGCAATCCTGTCCTCAGACTGTCTCCTCAGACTTTGTTCTCTGACTGCAGGGCGTTCCTCAGCCTACAGCTCTCTCCATAAACCCTTAGACTGCACTGAAATCCTGTCTCCTTCCAGTTTACAGTCCTCTCTCTACCCAGCCATATCACTCTTGTCTCCACCTTCCTAGTGCTGGGATTAAAGGCGTATGAGCCCAAGTGCTGGGATCACCTTTGTGTGAGCTCTGTTTCTCTATGAGACACATTCAATCTTGTGCAGTCCAGGGTGGCCTTGAACTAAAAGAGATCCTTCTGACTCTACCTCTGAGTCCTGGGATTAAAGGTGTGTGCAACCATTCCCTGGCCTCTAGTGGCTTAGCTCTGCACTCTGATCTTTAGGCAAACTTAATCTGTTAAAACATAAACAAAATATCACTACATTTCCCCTTTTTTTGTCTAAAATAAAAAAGGCTATACCTAATAAAAGAAAAACTATATATAGTAACTATATATAATATATACAGGCAATAAATACATCAGTAATGTCTAGTCCATTTGCATTTGACAAATTCAGAGAAAATGCTCCATTATCTATCCTATCTTGATGAGTCCAAAGTCTTGTACCTAATTTGCTTTCTATCATAACTTGTAATTCCATCCAACTATCCTTTGATGTCTCTCAACCTTGTACACCTTACTGAGTTTCTTTTCTGTGCCTGATAAACAAAGAAAACTATAACTATAACTATCTAGTCTTCAACTCCCTCAGAGACCCAAGAAGGAAACACTATTAACTGAGTAAACAGGAAGTACAAACAGTTAACTTCCAAAAAATGTGAGAAATGACAGAAACAAATGGCTGCCTGAACAGTCACCCAAGTTTCCTCTGCAATGTTGGTGCATCCATATTCAGCCTACTGGCCTAGAATATTTGACAGACTTTTCTACAAAAAGGATTTTGGAAGGGCTTTCCCACCTTGTCTTGGCAAGGTTTTGTAGTCATTCTCTTTTGTGACCTGCTTATCCAATTTGGACAGCGTACCATCAGCAATTGAGGCAAGAGTACTTTCTTGCTCAATGACTTACTTTTGCCACAAAGAAAATAAACTCCATGTGGAGTTTTTTCAATGCCCATTATCCTTGCTGAAGTAGATTGGTGCTGCCAGAAGCAGACATGTCTCATTGTCATACGAAAAAGAACCTATGTTATTAAAATACCTTGGATGTCATATTCTGTAGATCTTTGAAGTGTTTGAAGATGATCTATTTAAAATATATCTGTGTTTGACCTTGTAAACATACCAAATATGACTTCAGGTTTAATTATTAATAGGTGACTAATTACTAGCCTGCATTTCTTATTATCCTAAATAGTTGGTAATAATAACTTTCAAGAACTAGAAATTTGCATTACATTGTTAAAAAAGTGTATAGGTACAATACCTTGAACAAGAGTATAAATGTATGTATAGTGTGTTCTAACAAAATTAGTCTCAAATTTGTATCAATATATAAAATTTGTATACAGTATACAAAAATCCAGTCCAATGTAAAATATTTAAAACTAGTAGTTGCTTTCTTGAAAGTAGATTCAATAATCTACCCTTTTTTCCTATCATATCTATATTATCTTTTTCCTTTTCAAAACAGGAACTCTGAATCTATTCTCCTTTGTTTAGTCTTTTTCCTGACTATTACCAATAACAACTTGTAATCAATCTCCCTAAACAATCACAAATATTTATAACCCAATGAAAGACCAAAAACCACCCACCCCACCTCTTGGGAATGTGGGTGTCATGTTCTTAAATTTACTTCCTGCTATCTGGGGGTGACAGCATCTTTAGGGGATCCTGAAAAGAAAAATTTGGTTGTCAAGTCCTGGGAGAGGTAGCTGTATCACTTATTGTCTAGTCTCTGCATAATGGGAAAGTGTTTGTCTTAATTTCTGGTTAGAGTAGTCTGTGAGGCTGGATCATCTCAGCTAGCTACCTTGAAATTGCTCTGAGCAGTTTGTAGTCCAAAGCCAATCTTTAGGTGGTGTTTTCCAGCTTAGTGGTGTTACCACCGTCCTGGAGGAGTCATCGTTGTGGGGCTCCATCATTCTTTTGGGGACTTCAAAGGTCGCTGGTAGGTGTGGTCGTGGTTCACTGCAGAAAACTGATAAAGACTCAAACCCAAAATCATGTACAGGAAGGTAGATGAAACCTTGTTCTGGAATTAGTTAGTACTCTATATGACCATTAATATCATGAGAAAAAGTTTTATATATATATATATATATATACACATTTATATGTATATATATAAATCTTATAAATTTTGAGATAATATTTATACCTTAAGGAAAGCTGTTAAAAAGTCAAAATAAAACCAAAAGTTTATGAGATTCATGGTAATATAATAGCCCTTAAATTTTTGTTTTTCTTCTGTCCCATATCATCAGGTGACTCTTGGCGCTTTTTAATGTTTTTTTGGATTCAGCTTCATGGTTATAATTCATACCTCTTCATTGTACACCATTTATAAAACTCAGTCTCATTTTGGTGGCTTCAGGGTTAAGGATATTATGAATAAACTATACAAACTGTTTGTATACGTTAATGTGTGTGTCCACGTATATTGCCACTGATTGAACCTAAGCACATGCTCTACCACTGAGCTACATCCCCAAACATTCTTGTACATCTTTTTTATGTATTTATTTTATTTTCTATATATGAATGTTTTGCCTGTATGTTTGTAATCATACCATATGTGTGCCTGGTGACAATGGAGGTCAGAAGAAAGCCTAAAGTATTTTTTATAATTTTTGTATTTATTTTTATTTTATGTATATTGATATTTTGCTTGTATATATGTCTGTGTGAGGATGTTGGATCCCCTGAAAAAGGAGTTACAGACAGTTGTGAGCTGCCATGTGTGTTCTGGGAATTGAACCCAGGTTCTCTGGAAGAGCAATCAGTGCTCTTAACCACTGATCCATCTCTCCAGCCCCTAAACTAGTTTTTAAAATATTTATTTTTATCATTTTTAAATTATGTGTGTGCACATACATGTACATGCCCATGGAAGCCAAAGGCACTGGATTCTCTGGAGTTGGGATTACAGGCAGTTGTGGGCCACTTGACATAGGTGCTGGGAACTGCATTTGGGACTTCTGCAACAATGCTGCATTCTCAGAGTAGACGGTCAAAGTAGTACATGCTACAGCCATGAAGTCTTCTCTCCAGCCGCACCATCAAGGCCAGCCCTGAACTCACTATGTTGTCAAGGATGATCTCAAACTTCGGATCCTCCTGCTTTTACATCCTAAATTCTAAGCTAACCACCATTTACCACTATGCCTGGATTTAAGCAGCGCTGGGGTTCAAATCCAGAGTTTCCTGTATTCTACACAAGCACTCTACCAACTGAGCTACACCCCCAACCACTCCAAAGGGTTTTTGCTTTACCTGTTTATTTTCTTTTCTCCCAATGATGAATAAGAATCTCATCCCCCTCACACACACACAGAGTTCACAATTTGGTATTGTCAGTTTTTAGAATTTTAACCATTCCAGTGTGTGTGTGTGTGTGTGTGTGTGTGTGTGGTTATTCCTGTGCATATTTTTTATTGGTTTGCCCAAGTAATTATAAAGAATAAATCTAAGGGACTTGCTAGAAAAGAACTTTTGGACAGAAGTCAAAGAATCACAAATTAGTTTATGTGGAGACCAGAACTACTTGTTTCCTCAACCAAAGAGTAGAGAAGACACAGCCTTGGATTCTCTCTCTCTCTCTCTCTCTCTCTCTCTCTCTCTCTCTCTCTCTCTCACACACACACACACACACACACACACACACACCACTTCACTTTACTTACCCACAAGCTCCATCCATAAGCTCAGTTGGCTCTACGATCTTAGAAGCCTGTCTTGGGGGCAAGGCTAGGCTTTCATCCACACAGTCTTCCACTTGCACAGAGAGGAGAACTGCCCCCCCCCCCAGTTATTGCTGGAGAACTCTGATTACCCTGGCGTAGGACAAGCTCCGAGTCCAGCATTTGGGGTGAAGGCTAGCCTTCAGCAGTCCTGTTGGGAACTGTATGGAAGGTTCCCAAAGAAGTAGCATACACTCTGAGGCAGGTAAGACAATAGATTTATTTAGCCTTCCTGTTGTTTTTAAAAACAGGTTTTGTATTTCTGCAAACTCCAAAAGTTTTAAAATCTTGTTCCTTTAATCCACAGGTCAGGGATGTAATGTGAACACTTGTAATCTCAATACAAATCTCTCAGCTATGAACTTATCTAAACCATCCACAGACATGTAAAGTTCTGAGTAGGATAACTTAAGAGCAGGAAAGGGGGCCTGGAGAGATGGCTCCTAGTAAAGAGCATTTGCTGCTCTTCTAGAGGACCTGAATTCAGTTTCCAGTGCCCACATTGAACAGCTCACAACCACTGTTAACTCCAGCTCCAGGGATCCATTATCCTCTTCTGGCTTCTGTGGCTCTGTGGGTGTACATGTACACACACACACACACACACACACACACACACACACACACACACTTAAAGAAAATTAACTGAGGGGAATGGCTACTGTTATGCAACATTTTGGGGCGGGGCTCTGATTCCATTGGGTTTCAAGCGTTCTAGGTTACAGTGAGCAAGGACACATTAGATGGAGCCGTAGCTTCACAATCTGGGTTCTGTAACCTCCCAACTTCTATATTCTCAAAAGCATTAACGAAAACTTTGACTCACACTAAGGTGAAATTCTTCTGTCTTCCGATAGTTTGGTGTTCTCAAAACCTTTTCCATTCTTTTTTTTTTTTTTCTTTTTTTTTTTTTTTTTTTTTTTTTGGTTTTTCGAGACAGGGTTTCTCTGTAGCTTTTTTAAAGCCTGTCCTGGAACTAGCTCTTGTAGACCAGGCTGGCCTCGAACTCACAGAGATCCGCCTGCCTCTGCCTCCCGAGTGCTGGGATTAAAGGCGTGCGCCACCACCGCCCGGCTAACCTTTTCCATTCTTGAAACAGCCAGCAAACATCTTGCAGCATTGATTTTTGTCATAAATAAACCGGCCCCCTTTTAAGAAAAGTAATTTTACCTCCTATTGCCACCTCTATTCATTAACAGCCAAGGTAGCTACTAGGGATTGAGAAAAAGTAGAACCACCATAGTGGTCAGAAAGACAGAGTCCCCACATTTGTTATTTGAGACAGGGTTGTGCAGTTGCAGAGTCTAGCCTTGATCTCGATCCTTCTGTCTCAGCTGCCTGAGTGCCGGGATTATAGGTATGTGCCATCACGTCAGCTCCATGAGCTTTTAGTTCATTTTTTCTTCATGAACTTTTTCTAAAGGAGGGGAAATGTCAATAGCTGGCCATCCCTTGAGGGAGAAAACAAGCATGACAGAAATGCTTGTCTTTAAATAAAAAAAACCTCAATTTCATAGCAGAGAAAGAAGTTATTTGATTTTAGTATATAGGTAAGTGTTCATGTCATCCTCAGCATAGTGCTTTATATAGAATGTGTTTGCTGGGAAGGGACACCCCATCTTTACAGTGCGGAAAGTCCAAGGTTCTAATTAACCTGACCTGTCTTTTCTTCATTTCCGTAAGCCCACAGAGAGACTGTGCTTACTGGAGATCCACTGGGTGAGCCACTCTGTGGATAGGAGACCTTGTAGGGCACAACTAAGGACCAAGAAAATGGTAAAGACAGAGCTGGGGAGCAGGGTGGAAGGCAACGTTGGAGACTTGACTGGAGCATCAGTTGTCCCTGAAAATCTGCTACAGTTTCTGCCAATCTTGTCTTGTCTTTGGTTTCACCAGTTTCTCTGATTTTTATCTGGATTCACTATCTGGTCTTTCCTCTCTCTGAGGAGTTCCCATGCAGAATGAGCAAGCAGGCAGTAATTATTTCCTATGAGGTACTTTTGCAAGCCTCTGCCCTGCTCCGGGAGCGGGGTCTCCTTGGGTGCTCCGGCTCTAGTGCAGGCTTGCGGTATGTGGGTAACTGCTTTCTCCAGGGCTCTAAGCATCACTTTTTCCCCAGACCTGTGACAGAGAGGTGGCTGCAGAATGTCCCCATAAATAGCATCAGTTTCTTCACCTTCTGGTGCTTCAGCCTGTCCTCCTGAGACACAATCCAGCTGGCTGGGTGTGAATGTGCTTTATGCCAACTGAGTCTCGGCAGGCATTTTCATCAAAGTTGGAGGTAGAGATTTTTGCCTACTGGAATATCAGTAGTAACTGAACTTTTTAATTTACTTATTTTTATATTTTGGTGTGTGTAGTTTAAGGGTTGTGAGTTGTACTCTGGGCTCTGTATGCAGCAGAACACAGTTCTGATTTCTTGTCATTTTTCTTTCATTGGAAAATGTCTTTGACTCTGGGTATACTTTGTTATATGTGGGCAAGAGAGCAAACACTTGGGACCATTTGAATTTGCTGCTAGAATCTAGGGCCAGTCTTTGGCAAACGTATAAAATAAATATAAGATACAACTGAAGTTGTAATCTAGTTGCCTTGAGTCCTAACAGGAAAAGTCACATATAAAAAAATCCAGTTCCACTCCTATAAAAGCATTGAAAACTAAGCGTGGTAGATGTTCACTGTGGTTATGTTCTGTATATCAAGAAGGAAGCTCTGGGGCCATCGAGATGGCTCAGTGTGTAAAGCCACCTTGTCTAGCTATGCCAGCCGTTTTAAAGAGCATGATCCCGTGACATTCCATATACTCAGACCAGCCCTATCGAGTTCTATAAAGTGTACCATCGGGACAGGAGAAATTACGTAGCATTGTCCCTTTATCTCCGCTTTCATTTTCAGTAGTTTCAGTTACCATCATGAAGCAAGATTCAAAAATATGAGGTGGAAAATTCTAGAAATAAGCAATTCACATGTTTTAAATTGCATGCCATCCTGAGAATATAATGGAATCCTACAGTGTCCTGCTCTGCCCAGTGTGGAACATGAAATATCCTTTGTCCAGTCTCCGTGTTGTGTATGCTGCCTACCTAGGAGTCAGTTGATGGCCGTCTGGGTTATCAGATCCACTGTTACGGGATTAAGGTATCTGGGTCCAATTAACTTTTATTTTATTTAGTAGTGGTCTCAGAGCATGAGAGTAGGGACACTGGCATAATACTTTAGTGAAGAAAGGACAAAACAAAAACAAAGAACCATTCAAAGTCCAGTCTGGGGAGATGGCTCAGTGGATAATGTGCTTGCCACGCAAACAAGAGAACCTGAGTTCAGATGCCCAGGACCCTTGTAAGAGCTGGGTACAGCGGTATACGTCTATAACCCTGTGTTGGAAGAGGCTGAGACAGGGATCCTGGAGCTTATCTATGGTGTTGGGCACCTACCAGGAGTCTTAGGATCTCTTTTTCAAGAACAAGGAGGACTAACCACTGAGCTGTCAATCTCAAGGCCCCACTGAACCTGGTTTTGTTTGTAATTACTTGGTTAAATTCTAATGGATAACTAGGATATGCACTGTCACTTGACAGTAATCTAGTCCACCCCGCCCCAGCCCACCCCTGGAGCTGAGGACCAAACCCAGGGCCTTGTGCTTGCTAGGCAAGTGCTCTTCCACTGAGATAAATCCCCAAACCACACATTTTTTTTGCCCCCACCCATCCCCTACAATCTAGTCTTCTCTGAGGCTTTCCTACATAGAGCTCTACTCCTTTTCCAGATGATGGCCAGCCAAGCCAGTGATCTACTTTAGAAATGGCAGACAAGCTCTGCTTGCCCCAGCCGCATAAGTAGCCCGTGGCAACCAAACCCTTCTCCTTTTAGTATCCTCCCTGGTTCTGTGCACTCTACCTGCAGTCTACTCTCAGGGCTCTGGCTCCTATGCAGTCCATTAAATCCTCTCTGGGGTCAGAGGACTTAGAGGAATGCTGTCTTCAAAGCTAACAACCAGCATTTCTTCATCAGAGGCAGCCGCGACTACTTGCAAGCACAGAGTCAAGATCCAGCCTGTTGATGCGCTGGTATGGAGGCTTGGAAAGAGGGTGGGAAGGGTCATGAGATCTTCACCTGAAATTCCTGACTCCCTGCGGCTTCTCCTGCTCAGGTGGAGATAATTCTGCTGCAGCTGTGTGTGGTCTCATGGTCTCAAAGAGGCTCGGTGTGTTTTAAGTGCCTGAAAGAGAGACTCTATCCAGCTTTAGGGAAGTCATTATCCACACGGGCTGAGACTTGGTGTATTGTCATTTTAAGGTCACCATGGACACTATCAGTAACTACTCACCCATGCTCTGTAATTAAGCCCAACAAACTTACTGTTTTACCAAGCTAGACATAGGTGGGTTCTTATTACAGGGTAAGAGGCTGTTTGTTCACACTTCCCCATTGAAAGGTCAAACACAACACTGCATCCCTAGATATCAGCAGTCACATTCTCAAGCCCTGTGGAGTATTTGCTTCCCCCCCACCCCCGCCCCACTAGACAGGGTTTCTCTGTAGCGTTGGAGCCTGTCCTGGAACTCTCTCTGTAGACCAGGGTGGCCTCGAACTCACAGAGATCCACCTGTCTCTGCCTCCCGAGTGCAGGCTTAAAGGCGTGCTCCACCACTGTCTGGCCTTGCTTTTTTTTAATACTATTTTTAGATTTATTTATGTGTGTGTTTTGCCTACTTATATGTATGTGCATCATGTGCTTGCTTGTTGCCCTTGGAGGTCAGAAGAAGGTGTCAAATTTCTTGGAGCAACAATTATAGAGTTGTGAGCGCCATGTGGGTGCTGGGAATTGAACCCTAAGAGTAACAAGTGCTCGGACTGCTGAGCCATCTCTCCAGTTCATTTCCTTTTCCTTTTTTTCCAACATAGTATTTTTATTGATTCTTTGGGAATTTCATATCATACACCCTGGTCACGCTCATTTCCCAGTCCTTCCACGTCCACTCCCCCTCTCTTGTCATCCCCCCCATAGAAAAATAATAATAAAAAAGTCTAATTTGTATTATCTATATACATGCCGCAGCATAGTCAACCTCTCAGTGGTCTGCCCCTTAAGCTGAACTGAGTCCTTCCTCCTGCCCCTCCCTGCCAGCAGCCATCAATTGTGAAGAGCTACACTTCAGCATCCTAACCATACTTTCAAACACTTCTCTCCAATGGCGTCTCATTTGCTTTTTTGTTTGTTTTTTAATGGAAGAAAAACTTTAGAATGCTGGAGCCCTTTCCTAATGGTGGTTTTAGGTACTAGACAGACGGAGCAGCGAGGAAAGGGTGCTTTTTGGAAACAAAGGATCCTGTCCTGTTTACTCTTAACCTTGAGCAATGCATATGCTTAAAAAAAAAAAAAAAGTGATGTCTGAAGTTTCCAGAGAAAGGTGACAAACATGATCCTAGGTGCCAGCTATTTAATCTCATAGAACCTGTACTCTCTCCTGAAAAGTGAGACGAATTCGGCCCTCCAAGGATTGTGTTTCGGCAAGTCGCAGCCCCAAGAAACTAGTTCTGCTGTAAAATGCATCCAGCACAAAGATAATGGCTGGCTGGGAGGTGCCTGATAGAGCACTTGCCTGGTAGCACAAGGTTGGTACTGCCCAAAAGAAGATAAAACATAAGCAAAATTTGTTTCTCTGTAAGTGGCCTGAGACGATCTACAAAGAATACTTCACTGTTTACTTGACTTGGAAAACCCCACAAAAATACGAATATCTAGAGGTCCAAATTATCCCTGAAGAGAAGGCTGCACAGGAAAAACACAAACAAACATCCCAGAAGAAACCAAACCTATGGCAAGGCGTGTGTGTGTGTGTGTATGTGTTAGCTTTTCATTGCTGTGCAAACAACTGAGGTTAAATCAGCCTAAACAGAGGAATGTCTCGTTTGTGGCTCACGATTTCAGTTCCTGGTTGCCTGGCCCCTTACTCTGGGCCAGCGGTGGTGCAGCAGGGGCCTCTGTCAGCTCTTCGCTACTAGGAAACAAGAGCAGAAGAGTCCAGTGTTCCCATTTCCCCTTCAAGGACAAGGCCTCAGTAACCTAGCTTTGTTCCACCGAATCCCTCCTCCCAAAGGTTCTGTCAGTTCCCAGCAGTGCTTCTGTCTGGTGACCAAGCCGTAACACATGGGACGCTATTTATGACCCAAACTGTGACCGCACACAATACATCCAGCTGGAAATAAACACAAAGAAGAGCAGAAAGACACTGACTCATTCATAGATTGGCCAGAATGTTCGACAGATTATACACAGATAAGAACAATCCAAGTAGCCGAATTCAAGACACTGCCATCACTAAGTGCCATCTGTTGCGGCTTGTCCCACCATCACCTCTGGCTCTGGAAGTCAAGTGTCCTGTTTTCTGTGTTGCCCCAGAAACCGGATTTCTGCCTTCTCCATTCCACCCCAGCTAGAATTAACCACAGCCTATGCTTCACTGTGTCCCCAGCTCCCAATGTCAACTCTGTCACAGGTTCATCTGCTTGGCCAGAAGTAGGCTAATCAGCCCTGGGCAGGCAGGGCAAGCCTGACCTTTTCAGTCTGAGGAGTGTCAGAAGGATCTGCGTAAGACTCCAGAGGGGGAGCGTTGCCTCAGCGGGGGAGGGGCCCAGATACTGAACAGCCAAGAACAGAACACTTGTTTCCTTTCAAACTGTGGCAATTATCAAGATAAACTGGATGAAATGCATATTGCAAACTAAATTGCCATGCAGGCCCTGGCTGTTAGCATTTGTTCTTATCATTGCAAGGCTCACATCTCGGGTTCCTGCGCTCAGTCACCCTAACCTCCAATCCAGGCAAGGCATCCTGGTAGATGGTATGTGAAAAAGACGCTCTGCAGGTCGGAGTTTACAGGTGGTCCCCTCAGATTCTGCTCCCTGATGTCTCCTTGCCACAACCTTGATTTCCATTGTGGATCCAGGTGGCTCATGGGAATTAGACACCATCCCTGAGGCCCTCAAAGGCTACAGGTGTCTTCCCCTTGGTCACAGTGATTGGTTCATGGGTAGCCTGAGTGAAACCAGATATTTGGCTGTACCAAGGGCATGATCTGTTTTTCTTGCCAGGTATGAATGAGAAGACACGTGGCATTGGGAGCTCCCAGCAACCTTCTTGGAATCACATGGGGAGCCAAACTTGGAATAAAGTAAGCACTGTAGAAGGCAGGGCCAAGAGGCAAAAACAAACTGGGTACTTGGATAAAGCAGTGCCTGGAACCAGATTTCTCCTTTGGACTTCTCAGTTATATGAGCCAATAAATTCCATTTATTATTTGAGCAAGACTGAGTTAGGTTTTCTAATATGTACAACTGAAAGTGTCTGAAACCTGCTTGCTTCCCTGCCTGTCTTACAGAGACAGGACTGTTCTTCTGTTGTTTCTTTTGGAAATAAAGATCAAAATCACTAACCTGGTTTCATGATTCAGTACCAATGACCTACACCCTAGACACTAGTTCTAACATGTGGCGCATGACGCCCGTCTGTGCTCTATGCGCCACCATACAGTTCGTGAACCAGGCAAGGGGCTGGAGATTGAAACACACAAAGACCCATAGACAGAGACACAGGTCATCCTTGAAACAGGAATGCCCCAAGAATGTCCCTTTTATTGTGTCCAGAGGCAGCTTATATAGGGATAGCCACGCCCCAGCCAAAGGCACCAGAAACCATTCCCTTGCCATCAGGAACTCCTGAGGGTCTCGTGCTCAGAGCAGCTGTAGGCACTCAGATCAGGGGAAAACAAGTTGTTTACAAGAAATTCAGGATCTGGGGGTTCACAGCTCCCAACACTAACAGACATTTAAATAGGACTGGGAGTATAGCTCAGTGGCAGGGCGATTGCCTACCTTGGCTTCCATGTCCAGCACTGGAAAGAAAAAACACCCTTAAATAGAATAGTCCTACCTATGGTTTCAAGACCAGTCTGAGCTAGTGTGAGATCTCGTATCAAAACAAAACAAAGGAAGAAATAGAATAGACCTACTTAACCAAAACCAAATCTGAAACTTCAATAAACATATTTCATTTCCCTTTGGCACAGAAGGAAGAAGAATCAAAGAAACTAAGAATTCTGTAAAGTAAAAAGCTACAGAAGCATAGCATCACTAAAATATAAAACAAACAAAACAAATTCCAGTTTTTAATTTTTTACATGTATGAGTGTTTTGCCTGCATGCATGTACTTGTCCATGCATATGCCTGGTGCCAGTGGAGACCAGAAGAGGGTGTTGGGGCATCTGGAACTGGAGTTATAGGCAGTTGTGATGTGACAGGTCGGTACTAAGAACCAAAGTCAGGTCCTCTGCAAGAACACTCAGTCTGAGCCCTCTCTCCAGTTCCACATGGGGCTCCCTAAATGCAGGTTCCTTAGAAGCAAGTTCTGAGACAGGAAGCTAGCCTGAGGGATTTACTGGGGGGGGAGTGTCTTGAGAAGAAACCTATGGAGTTCTAAAGGAAACAAGCTAAAGGAAGAAGTTAAGCAAGGATAAGAGAGCTCTAAGGGCAGTCTGATCCCAAAGAAAGCAAGGAGGGGGAACTGTAACCTGGGAGAAAAAAAAAAAAGGTAGGTTGAAGGCAAAAGCCACTCCTGTCAGACAGGAGAAATCTTCCTGCGAAAAGTTCGGGTGGACCGAGAAGGTTGGTAAAGACAACAGCTGCAAGAATTAATGGGCCAAAGCTCATCGTGAGTTTTCCCTTCATTAACACTTTCCCCTCCGAATTACAATCACTTTATTTTCCAACTTGTAACATTCCGGCAAGTACATGAAACTTCTAGCTGCACTGCATGGTTTCTGCCAGCTCCCCCGCTTCTTTAAGCTAATGGGCCTCTGGAGTCTCGAGTTCATTCTTCAGGTTTCTTTCTAACCACATACAAGCTCACCTACAGATTGCATTGCTTGCCTTTGTTAGCGATCAGTAAACCTTGGCATTACTCACACGTAGTTCTCCCAACATGCATCTCTGTTCTAGGCTTGCTTGTGACTGTCCTTCACTTTTTCTCACCGAGAGACACAGACTTGTGCAATGTGCTTGTGGAACAAAATGCAATAAAGTCCATGCAGCCATGACAGGAGCTCTGGAAAGTCTCCACAGATGAGGCGGTCTGAAGCTCCACTGGGTGTCTTGCTGTATTCCTACCTGAGCTAGAGAGTGGCAACTTAAAGCTAGGACCCTCCAGGGTGCCCTGTCAGCCTGCAGTGTTGCTGTGAGCATTGCTTGAGATGATGCACATAAGAGCACACATAAACATCAGGGATGTTACTTTTATTATTAAAAATTTCCATTCATTTTTCATACCAACCACACTTTCCCCTCCCTTCTCTCCTTCTGTTCCCTCCCCCACCTCCCACCTACCTGCCCCTTTCTCTTCTCTGTTTTGAAAGGGGCAGGCCTCCCATGGCAGTCAACAAAGCATGGCATATCAAGTTGAGGCAGGACCAAGCTCTTCCCCCTGCAGCAAAGCTGACTGAGGTATCCTGGGATGGAGAATAGGTTCCCAAAAGCCAGCCCAAGCACGAGGGACAGGCCCTGATCCCACTGGTAGGGGCCACACAAACAAACCAAGCTACAACTGTCACCCATATTCAGAAGGCCTAGGTCAGCCCATGCAGGCTCCCTAGCTGTTGATCAGGAGTCTATGAGCTTCTAGGAACTCAGGTCAGCTGTCTCTATGGGGTCAAGAGGATGCTAATACACAGACTATGATTGACATAGTATTTTTCTTTCCTATCCCAAATTTGCTTTCAGACAGCCTACTTATGGAACTACTTATCGAGTTTGAGGCCAACGTCAGCTACATGGTACCCTGTCTCATAAAACAAAAACAAAAGAAAATTCACCAGTAGTCTCTGCATTGCTAAGCTCAATGACTGAATCATGGTTGAACCTGGTCCTGAGTAACATTTAACAAGATCCCTTCTTTCTCCTTCAAATACATTGTTTCCCCAATCCCTCTCTCTCCCACCTTTTCTCTTCCTTCATCCCCCCTTTCTTTTTCTTTTCTGAGACAGGCAAGCTCTCTATCCTCCTGCCTTACCTCCCAGACATCCACGACCACACCTGACAATGGCTTTCAAGAACTCCTGTTCTCTTGACCTTTTGCGCACTTACCGACTACCCAGAGGCTTTTCCTCTTTCATTCTTCTGTTTCCCACCTGCACACATCAAAGGGCCCCAGGGGGATAGGACCCAGTGTTCACAGCTCTGTTTCCGGCTCTCTTCCTTCTTTCTCGCTCCTATGGTGATCCTGCCTTCCTGTTTAAATGTCTCCTACCCTGGACTCAGATGGAGATCCTCTGCCTAGACCTCTCCTAGGCCCTCAGATCTACATATCCGACTGCCTATTTTACCCCTTGGATGTCTAGTAGGCATCTCTATTTCTCCACAAACCTGCTCTTTCCCCAAACCTTCCTCTTCCAGTAAACAGTGGCTCTCTCTTTATTGTTAGTCGAGCAGCTTAAAGCCTGGACTTAGCATCAATTCTTCTTGTCCCGTCACACTAATCCGTCAGTGAATTCTATCATTCTACTTTGAAGATATATTTAGAATACATCTACTTCTCAGCAGCTCGACTTCTACCGTGACCTGTTCCAAGTCATCCGCTGGCAGGGACCCTGCAGAGAAGGAGGAAGTGAGCTAAACACTGGCATTCATTTCTGCTTCGTGACTACAGTGATGACCGCTTCGCTCACACACTTGTCTCCATGCCGTCCCACCGTGACAGACTGCATTCCCCTTACAACATCAACCCAAATAATTCATTTTTTTCCCTTCAGCTGCTTCTGTCAAACGTGTCACAGCGGGGGGAATAACTAATATGCTGTCTGAAACCCGTTTATTTTGAATATTCACTTTCCATCTGTTCATATTCATGCCTCTTGTATTATATAAGCTCTCCCAAAGGAAGGGATCACTTCTTGTGGTGATGGTGATTAAATTCAGGGCCTCATGCATACGTGCTAGGTAAGCACTCAGCCCATCAGCTGCAACCCTAGTCCAAGTACTTTCTCCTATTTTGTTTATTGCTGTTAATTATGTCTGGCATATTATATATATTATGCACTTAAATATGCATAATCAATATTTATTGAATAGATGAATATAGTGTCTCACATTTAAGTTGAGAATCCTTAGATTGCGGCTTTGATCTGTAAAGAGATTCATTTGCATTCAGATGGGCCCCAGTGCTTCCTTTAGGGCCTCGGCTGTGTGAGCTCAGATACCACCCAGCCTTACTGGAAGACAGACTTCTGGGATGCTGCTTCATCCCAGATGAAGCACTGTCCCCACTGCCTCCAAGTCATGGTCACCCCTCTGAGACCTGGTCTCTCTCTCTCTCTCTTTCTCTCTCTCTCTCTCTCTCTCACACACACACACACACACACACACACACACACACACACGTCTGGAACTCAGAAGTTAGAGGCAAGAAGACCAGGAGTTCAAGGCCATTCTCAGCCACACAGTTGGAGGCCAGCCTGGACTGCAGGAGACTGTCTCAAAAGGAAGAGCATACAATGACAGGCACACCCACTCTGGATTTCACACAGGCACCTCAGATCTGAAAGGTCTCCAGCCTAAGACCCAATCCCTTTCCCTCACCCCAAGATCTGCCCACTTAGCTTCCTTTCTTTCTGATAACAGCAAAGCCACCCACCTGGTCACACTCACTGGTTGTCATCTCGTTTTTCCTTTCTTCTTTCATCCTTATCCAGGCATTTGTTAAACCTTGTGAACCCAACAACCTAAACATCCTCCAAATTCCCTTCTCCTTCTTAAGTTTTGTTAATTTTATGTGTATGAGTGTTTTACCTACATGTATGTCATAAGGACACTTGTGTGCCTGGTGTCTGGGGAGGTCAGAAGAGGACATCAAATCCCCTGGAACTGAAGTTATGGGTGGTTGTGAGCCACCTTGTAGGTACTGAGAACAGACTCGTGTCTTCTACAAGAACAGCAAGTGCTCTTGGTTGCTAAGCCATCTCTCCAGCCCACTCTTTAAAATTAATTTTACGTGCATAGGTGTTTTACCTGCATGTAGTTATATACACCATACGCATGCAGTGCTGTTGGAATCCAGAAGAGTGAGTCTGATTCCCTGGAACTGGAATTAAAGACAATTGTGAGTCACTGTACTGGTACTGGAAATTGAATCTGGGTCCTCTGAAAGAGCAATCATCTCTCCAGCTCCAAATCCTTTTGTCTTCCTGAATTTAGCAGAATCAGCTCTTGTCTAAACAGGGCTTTTATGCCCACTCCACACACTGGGCACGCTCTTGCTAAAGCACAGGAGTTGTCTATACCACCCTCACATAGAGCTCTGCAACTCTTCCATTTGATGTGGAATTAAAGAAACTCTTCTAGGCATGACATTCTAGATCGTTCATTATTTGATCATCCTACCTTGTGGTTTTGCCTTTTACTACTTCTCCCAATGTGCCTTCTGTTCTTCACGTTATTCCCTGCATGCTCTCCCTGGAGTGCTTTCCTTCATCTTTTTTTTTCTGTTTGAGATTTTCTATTATTATTAAAAACAACACTAGGCATATGGCTTATTGGTACAGCATTTGTCTAGTATGTACAAAGCTGTGGGTTCAGTCCCCAGAGCACGCATGCACACATGTGTGCACACATACAGAGTGATGACTTGTTATATAGTGTACATGTAAATCATCTCATTTAATTTTCATAAAAATAAAAGAACTTACTCAAGATGAAGAATCTAGAAAATGATTGTTGGAGGATAGAATCTCAGTACTGACATCAAAACCAATGAACTAACCACATGATGGAGGCTTTCTCTGACTCTTCATAAATGTTTTTTCTTTAGGGTTCCAAAAGCAAGCATTTGCTTTTCAGTTCATGACACTGAGACAATGTTTGTAACAGAGGTCAAACACCCAGACTTTTGAAACCAGATTTCTAGAACTTGCACCTCACTGTCTTCATCTTTGAAATGGAAATAGTACCTACCTTCTTGGACTGTGAGTCCACCAGGGTTGTTGCAAAGTACGTGTTATTAGCTGGCCCTGATGACATGTTCTTGTCATTTGTTGTTATGCCTGTGCTGGTCCTTCAGTAGATTCTGCCTCTGAAAGAGAAGAGATCTTCCCTATTCATCTCCCAATCCTCTTGTGCCCACAAAGCAGAACTTTCCTTAGCTTGTGTGCTCCATAAACGACTGTCACATTAAGCTTCTAAAAGTGTAGGTGTTATATCAGACAATGAGACATTTACAAGTGCATGATTATACTGTTTTAATTATCTATAAATCTTTTGAAGAAAGTGGATATTGACTAAGGCTGGCTATCCACTGTCGTCTTTTCTTTCTTTTTTTTTTTTTTTTTGGTTTTTCGAGACAGTGTTTCCCTGTAGTTTCTAGAGCCTGTCCTGGAACTAGCTCCTGTAGACCAGGCTGGCCTCGAACTCAGAGATCCGCCTGCCTCTGCCTCCCGAGTGCTGGGATTAAAGGCGTGCACCACCACCGCCCGGCTTGGTTTTTTCTTTTTTTAAATCCAGATTACTACTCAGCTACTGTACACGGGAAGCCAGTTTTTTAAAAACCTTTTTAAGCTTTTTCCAAGTTTGCTTCTTTGTGAGCCGATGCTTTTGTGGGAGGTGGAGTAGGAAAGGGACGCCTGTCCCAAGCTCCTAGAGTTCTGGAACAGAGGGCAGTGTTCAGCTGTGGGAAACTACAAAGCCAGCCCCACCCTACTATTCCACTTCACTGAACAGTGGATGACTTGGTCTGCAGCTTTGAGTTTCATGACAGACCAAGCTGTACATGAAAATAAGAAAGCTCTAGCCCTGTCAGAGCCCAGAAGTGCACCATGGGAGGCCCAAGGTTGCCAGGGAGGGCACCGACTCAAGTTACGTACTATTATTTCCCTGACACTTGTTAACTATGTAAATCAAGTTACAAATGTTATTTCACTGACACTTGTGGTCAGCCACCCTTCCTAGGTGAAGCTGCTCTGCCAGGGTGAGGAACAGTCAAAGAAGCCTGGACATGCTAAGAGAAGGAATCATGGGATTAGAGGTTAATGCTCTGGGCTCCTCCGACTTGGGAGATTGCAGAAATGCACAGTGTAATGATTAAGCATCCGCAGGGGAGAAGAGGGTCTCTGCATGCTGTTGGGGCTTTATTTCTGAAGAGGTACAGCTGTTGTGCATGATGCAGTCAGTGTACGTGGGACACGGAGAAGTGTTCCCAGAACCTGAATGATAGACAGCGTGTTGTGTAGCAGCTTCCTCTGATATTAAACCCTTCCATCTTGGAGGAAATCTGATTAAGATGCAGAAAGTCAAAAGGAGAGGAGAAACTTTCCATCCCCCCAGGAAGTTCCATTAGCTCCAAAAGTAAATACTTCAGTGGCTTCAGGAAGGCCCTGAAACTGACCAGATTCAGTAGACTCCTCCCTCCCTAAGCATGTAAGCCATAAAAGCTGTTGAGAGAAACTCTTCTGACCTGCTGAGCTGCCTCAAGGAGGCTCAAAGCAAGTGAAAGAGACAAACTCTGCCTGCAAGTTGTATCGTGCCCTCCAGTTTTCCAGTTTATGAACCATCACTCACACGGGTGGACTCTTGGTGATGCGACTGTTGTCTTTGAGTCATTTCTGCTCCTGTAAGTAAACCCTCACCCATATTCCTGTAGCCTCAATAAAATTCATTAGCTCACCATGTTGTACGTTGGTGGTGTCCTTGCTTTGATCTATCTTTGATTCCATATTTGGGGTGAGCAGACATTTGCTCATGTGTCTGTAGGAATAGTGTCACACAATGCTTTTGTTACCATGGCGAAGTATTAGTTCAGTTTGGAGCCAGCCTACCATCCTCTCTGGGTTAGCAGGACATGTCCCATTTCACGCCTTTGCATCCATTCCTTTTTTTTTTTCCCAGCTCTGCCCTTGTTCAAGGCCTCATCATCTTCTTGGATGATGTGTTCCTGGTTGATCTCTCAGCCCCAGCCTGGTGTTTAAGATTGCCTCTTCCATTCTCCAAGTTACTGCCAGAGGGGGATTTTTCTAATTAACTTCAAACCCCTCCTTTGCTCTCCATGGGCTTCTGGACCAAATGTAGTCCCCAGGCCCTGGTTTGCAGGGTCTTTCCGTTTGGGCCCTACGGATCGTATTTGTCGTTACCTCCACATCCGGGAATCTCTTCACTAGTAACCTGGACCCACAAACGACTCTAGAGCACACAGTCTCTGCTCTCAGACTTTGCGATCTTCTGTGTTCGCTCCTCTTTCTACCCAGAATTCTTTGCTTCTCTTAGCATCTTCCTTGCCTTCCTGTTTTCCTCCTACTCAGGCTGAATGAGTTTTTCCTCAGGAATGCCCCCACAGATGTACCGCAGCATTTATTACAAACTGCACTGAGTCTCTAACAAGGCAGAGCTATGCACTGTTTCCCAGAATCCAGCACACACTAGATACTCAATAAATATTTGGTAATCAGTGAAATCCACTGGTCCTGTGAAGAGTCAATTATAGTTCAGAAAAGAGATCTTGAAATATCCAGCACCGAAAGCAGGGAATAATGATGATAATAGTAGGTAGTAGAGTAGTAATAACAGCTATCACAATTATGTTGTTAGATGGGTTAGAAACTCACTCTTGATAACAGGATTGTAAAACTTCAAACTTCTTCAAGCTAAAGTGATTAACGCCTACTTAGAAGGATAGGTTTTCTGGATTTACCCAAACACCAGATTGGGGAAATTACGCTTGCCGAGCAGTTATTTCTAGAAGTGCTAAGTCTATCTCTTAAAAACAGCATTCCAAAATTACAGTTAGAGCTGTACAGAGGTGATCCAGATGCACCTACTCGAAAGAAGTGTGAGAGGAGGGAAGAATTACTAATAAAATGGTCTCTCCTCTATGAGGGCCTAGACCAGCACACACAGAAGACCAGTTGCGATCCAACACTTGCGGGTGTCCAATGAAACAGACGGCATTACCGCAGGGGGAGGCTACTACAGTTTCCACTTTAGAAAGGAGTCATCTAGCCATGCGGCAAATCAGAAATAGAATGAATTTATGCTTCATGAGGTATGCCAGGTGTTTCATTCTCTTTAATGGCATGCCGGCAGGTGGGCTCAAGCCCAGGCAGGAGGGGGGGAAGGTGCAAAGAAGCAGGGACTAAGGAGGCCTTTGATTCTTCAACGTAGGTTCTTCCTAACTTACTAATTTTCTCAGGAGTCTTTTGCATTTTTGGAACCATTTAATTCTTTCGATTATCGGCTCGAAAGCGTTAAAGTGTAGCTGAGAAACGCTGCAACAAAGAAGGGGGCTACTAAAAGCTCTCAGAGAAAAGGAAGTAAGAATTTTAGGGAAGAAGCCATAAAGAAGAGACTGAGCGAAAAGAGAATCCCGAGAGCAGATGTAGAAGAAGAAATAAGAAGGAGGAGAAGGCAGAGGAGAGAACCTTACTGAAAGAAGGGAAAGTGACTCAAGTCCCTAGGGACTGGAGTGGCGAAGGCACGCCCAGAGGGAAATCGATCACTTTAAGGAAAGCCCCGCCCCCTAGCCTGACGTCCAGATATTTCGGGCTACGATTGGCTGAGGCCGGAGGGCGGGATGGGGTTGCTAGGCGCGGAGGGGATCCGGCGGGCCGCCGCCGCCTGGAGTGCGGAGCCGCTGGAGCGGAGTGGTGTTTGCGGCGCTGCTGGAAGATGGCGAGCGGCCGGGATGAGCGGGCGCCCTGGCGGCTGGGACGCCTGCGGCGGTGGCTGCGGTCGCCACCGCTGTTGTTGCTGCCGCTGCTGCTGCTCCTGAGGAGCTCGGCGCAAGCCGCGCACATCAAGAAGGCTGAGGCGACCACGACGACGGTCGCCGGCTCCGAGGCGGCCGAGGGCCAGTTCGACCACTACTACCACGAAGCGGCGCTGGGCGAGGCGTTGGAGGCGGCGGTGGCCGCGGGGCCGCCCGGCCTGGCCCGTCTCTTCAGCATCGGCAGCTCGGTGGAGGGTCGGCCGCTGTGGGTGCTGCGCCTCACGGCCGGTCTGGGGCCTCCGCCCACCGCCACCGCCGCAGCCGCGGGGCTGGACGCCGCGGGGCCGCTGCTGCCCGGCCGGCCTCAGGTGAAGCTGGTGGGCAACATGCACGGCGACGAGACGGTGTCGCGCCAGGTGCTGGTCTACCTGGCCCATGAGCTGGCGTCGGGCTACCGCCGTGGGGACCCGCGCCTGGTCCGCCTGCTCAACACCACCGACGTGTATTTGCTGCCCAGCCTGAACCCTGATGGCTTCGAGCGCTCCCGCGAGGGCGACTGCGGCTTCGACGACGGCGGCCCTCCCGGGACTAGCGGCCGCTACAACAGCCGAGGCCGCGACCTCAACCGCAGCTTCCCGGACCAGTTCAGCACCGGCAAGCCCCCTTCCTTGGATGAGGTGCCAGAGGTGCGCGCCCTCATCGATTGGATCCGCAAGAACAAGTGAGTGTTGCCTGACCCTGCTCTCGCACCCACGTGAGTGTTCAAGGGCAGGAGGCTGATTCCGGCACCCAGTAGGCGCTCAAGCAATGCTTGCCATCCTAAAGGGTGGGGGGCAGTCAGGGTGGAGAGTGACACCCTGTAACTGGAACGGAGGCCGGGCTGCAGTGCGTCCTGGTCTTGCTAATTGTAAAGAAGCCTGCCTGGAGCTGTCATTTGTGCAGGGCATAGCCCGAAGGGAGACTTTCTGTCATTCTGTCCCTATTTTTGAAGGGCCATCGTGGACGAGCGCTGGCTAAGATTTGAAGGATTCTTAAGTTAGTACCTTCATTATGTAGCTAAGCTGTCAGTGTCGTCACTAGAAACACTGTGGCAAGCACTTTCTGTGACTGCATTATTTCACTGGATGTTGACCGCAGCCGGGCGACCTAGACACCACGCATATCCTCTAGACGCTCACTCATACTCTTGTTTTGCATACGGGGAAATTGAGGGCAAATTGGTTAACTAGACTCGGGTAATCCAAGCCTGGTTCCTCAGTGCTCCACCGCCAGGGAGACAGAATGTAGCTCCGAAACAGCCCCCAGTACTTCTGATATCGGAAGGGAACAGTTCTCCTGTCTTCTGATTCTGCTTCGGGGAGAAAGGGGTAAGGGGGAACTCCCACAGGTCGGAACTGCTTCATTTCTGCGCACCTTCTTATTAGGGTAGCACAACTAATCATTTACATTGATCACATATTAGCCTTGTGTGGGATTTTAAAACTTAAGAACTGGAAGGACCTTCAGAAATTAGTTTGTAACAAGAGCATGTTATAAATATACATGTGAGCTAAAACTTACGGGAACCATAAGGAGTACCTCTTGTGGAGAGGTAGAATGTGGTTTGAGTCTTTAGAGATGGATAGGGAGAGGAAGGAGAAATAAAGGAAGATGATACTTACTCCAGCTGGGATCGGTTCTGAGGTGAAGAAGGCGCCTCTTTCTCAAGCATCAGTAGCTGTAAACTGCTCATCATCAGCTTTGCCAGCATGCTCCCATGCCCTGTCTTCATAAGGCGTTTGAAGGCGTTAGTTAACGATCTTTGTGTCTTAAGTTGAAGGGGTTGAAGGGTTGTTGTTGTTGTTGTCTTTTTGGACTGGCAGATGAGGCAAAGGTAAAAATGAACAAAGAAGTTTCTCTGTTGAGACTTGGAATCTTTTCTTATGTAGTCCAGGCTGGCCACGCACTGACTCTGTAGCCAAGTGTGACGTGAGCTCCTGATCCTCCTGTTTCTGCTGTAGCTTGGCTTACACCATGCCTGTGACTGAACCCAAGGCTTCATGCATGCCAGCAAGCTGCGCACCAGCTGAGCTACATTCTACCCTCCTGAAATAATTTTTTTTGCAAGATTTCAGTCATATAAGACCTAGAACATTTGTGAACATTTCGATGATTCCAAATGTTGTAATCCTCCGCCTTCCACTTTACTGTATTTAGAAGGGCCCTTGTAATACTTAATTTGTTTAAATGTTCTAGGACGATTTCCTTTCCTTGACCATGTCAGATCTCTGAACAGCTATAGAAATTTGATTTTGATATAATACTGTCATAAGCTATAGTGAGAAGGGCTTTTTATTTTATTTTTTATTGTTGTTTTAAGACAAGGTCTCACTAGGTAGCCCTGGCTGTCCTGAAATTTGCAATGTAGACCAGGCTGGCCTCAAACTCACAGAGATCCTCTTGCCTCTGCTGGGATTAAAGGTGCTTGTCATTGTCAGCTAGGACTTTTTTGAGAAAATATACCAGCTGCACTGTTTCATTGCTTGGATTTAAACATGTCCCAGCATAACTCTTGCAGGGATTTTTGTCTTCGGTTGTGACCAATATAAAGAATTTTCCTTGGTATAAGTTACCTTGAGGCTATACTGAAAGTCTCAAACCAAAAAAACCAAACCAAAACAAAACAAAAACAACAACAACAAAAAAACAAAAACAAAAAATTCATTTTTTGCTTAACTCTTCCAAATTATTAGTATTATTTAATGATCATGAGTTATGTCATGGTTTTGTAAAAGCTCATGGAGTCACTTGGTATCTACAGAGTTTTTTTGCCTTGTGGCAGTGGTTTGGTTACTTTAGTCAATCCCCAATTTCTTTTTCCCAGATGTGTAGCTCTAGTCAAAAAGGAAAATTCAGTCATAAAAATTAACTCAAAATATATATTCATTAATGATTAATCAGTAGCAAAGAATGTTGACATGTAAATAAAATTAGAAACACAATTAGAGATTGATGGATGGGAGGGATATTAAGAAGAAAAACACAGACATTGTCTGTATGAGAAAACTACTTTTTTGTTTGATTTTTTTTAAAAAATATTTATTTATTTATTTAGTATGCAATATTCCAATATTCTGTCTGTGTGTATGCCTGCAGGCCAGAAGAGGGCACCAGACCTCATTACAGATGGTTGTGAGCCACCATGTGGTTGCTGGGAATTGAACTCAGGACCTTTGGAAGAGCAGGCAATGCTCTTAACCACTGAGCCATCTCTCCAGCCCTTTTGTTTGATTTTTGAGACAGCGTTTCTCTGTGTAGCCCTGGCTGTCTGTAGAGCAGATTGGCTTTGAACTCACAGAGATTCTCCTGCCTCTGCCTCTGAGTACTGGGATTAAAGGCCTGTGCCACCACTGCCTGGCAAGATTCTTATTTTTCATTATGTGCATGTAGCAATTTTTAAAAATCTAATGAAATTGAAGCCAAGCATGAGAATACTTGAGGATTTGAATGGAAATTTTAAGCTATCTTCCAAATAGGATTGGAATTGACACACAAAGCTGCTTTGACATAGATACTGAAGAGCAGTTTACAGCTACTGTGAGACCAATTGCTTTGTTTTGAAACTGGCCCCAGAAGAGTGACACTGTATTCTAAGGCTATGTAATTAGAATACAGAAAATAAAATTTAATCACGATCAGACACTACTAATGTTTCTCTGTTATAAAAGTAGTTGAAGTGTCAGGTCCTCTTTATGATATTTCTGAGAAGTGTTGCAACGAATGTTGAACAAAATGATCTCCCATTTAGTGGAGTTTAAATTAAAAATATATGAAGTGGCATACCCACTTACACAGACTATTCAGAGCCTTTTTGTTGTTGCTCATAATGTATTCTTAGTGCCCACAATAGCATTCAGCTCACAGTTAATACTTTTTTTTTTTTTTTAAAAAAAATGCTTGTTGCTAAATGAAGTGCCTGACCTGGAAGAGCCTTTTTATAGTTTTCCCAGAGTAAGTAGAGGGAAAAAAAAATACTCGAGTTGTTTTAGAAATGCAACCGGAGAGTAAATAGTTAATACATTAGGTGTAGGGAGGGTAGCTAGTGGAGTTAGAAAGCGGGAATGTGACCTTCACTGTTGTTTCTGAGTTGCTCCTCACTTAAGAGGTGGCAATGGAAGTCAGAAGCAGAAAGTCTGCATGGCAGTTATTCTCTGACCAGGATGCTAGCTAGCTCCAGAGAAAGGAACGTTTCTTGAGAGGCTAGCAGGCAGTCATTGTGCTCAGTGTTTCACGTGTGCTGTCTCCAGTCGTGACAGTCCTGAGCGGTAGGTAGAATATTCCCATTTTATAGATGAGAAAGAAATTGGGATTTAGAGGCAGCGACTTCTGACCATGTTACTGTTGGACAACAGCTCTGGGAGACATTTGCCCATTCCAGAGTTTGTACTAATGCCACTACACTCTGGCGTCTGGAAGGGAGCTAATGAGAATTATAGTCATTTAAAACTAATCTCCTTTATCATCAGCTGTTGTCTTAGTCATCACTGGCTAAGTTATTTCTTCTGCTATAGTTTCCATTGTTTGTTCACCTCAGAGATGATACTGATCATGCCTAAAGTGGCCTTTCAGATTACACAGACGATAATTTTAGTTTTCTGTCAAGCATATAGAGAAATGTGTAGACTCTCTAAAGGTCAGTTTATTTCAACTACAAGTAAGCAGGCACAGGAAAATTCTAGTTAGAATGCAAAGAGAAAAAATTTAATGTCAGTTTTAGTAATGGTGTGAAGTGTTACATAAAGGAAAGATGTGTAACTGGAATGTGTGCCTTTACTTTTAGTTTTCTCCACAAAAGGAGCTCCTCTGATTTTTCTCTATCTATAAATTGGACCATATAAGTGGTTCATTTAGATATAGAAATGAGGCTGTGGTCATAGCTCAGTACTAGCGCATGTGGCTATCATGAGCATACAGTTTGATTCCCAGAGCCCACCTCTGCCCCAAGTAGAAACATTTTAATAGACGCAGCCTTGTCTGTTGGTCAGTTTCTTATTCAATGGCCCAGTCAGCAGCCTTGGTGTAGCAGAGGTGGCTCTACGGGGCTGGATTGGTTTGCTCTGAAAGAAGCTCACTGTATCATGTTCATTCGTTCTTCTCTTCTTCCTTCCTTCCTTCCTTCCTTCCTTCCTTCCTTCCTTCCTTTCTTTCTTTCTTTCTGTTTTTCCTGAATCTCTTCAACTTTGAAAATATAATTTGGTATAAGGATTTTATGAAATTGGAATCAGATAAAATACATTGTGTTTTAAATTAGATGTCTTATCCTAAAATTTTTCTTTGGGCAGTAAGTATATAAAGCATGATGTTATTAACTTATCTCTTGTATTTATCAAGTATTTATTATATTAGCCACTTCTCCTACAAAATCTAAACATTGTGAAACATAAGTTTGAGATTATGCTATATGGAATTGTCAGTTTTGTAGTTAGAGGGAAAAGGTTGAATTCTGGCAAGTTCCTGAAGGTCAGTCTAATTAATGAGCTTGAAATTCCTTATGCAACAAGACACTTCCTAAAACATTGGTTAACGCTGTATTATTCAGGAACATATTCAGTAATAGAAAACTCTGTAAAGTACTTGTGTAAAGTGGAAAGCACTTGAAATGTTACAGCAGCTTTATTTGTTTGTTTATTGGTTGATTGCTGGAGATCAAACCCAGGGCTTATGCATGCTAGGCAAGTATTCAGCCACTAAGTTATATCTTTAGTTCTGAAATTTTAAATAACTTTTTATATTTATTTATGGGGATACATATGCCAAGTGTGCATATGTGGAGGTCAGAAGACAACTTGTGGGTCTCAATTTTCTACTTCCACTATTATGGGTCCTGGGGATTAAGTGAAGGGCACAAGGCTTGGTGGCAGGCATTCACTGAGCTGCCTTGCTAATGCCAAGATAGGTATTTATTTCATTTGTGGACCTGGAGGATGGAGTCAGTGTTAACAACATACCTAGTATGTGCCCTGGCCCTGGGTTCATCTTCAGGACAGAGTGAATGAATGAAAAAAGAATGAATAAAGGAAAAATTAGTTCATTTATGAAAGATCCTGTGGAATTTTTAAATGCTTAGTATTTTCTGTATCATTTAAAGGTGATATGTAATTTAATTGTGTTTTCAAAGGTTTGTGCTTTCTGGAAATCTACATGGTGGCTCAGTGGTAGCAAGCTATCCTTTTGATGATTCTCCCAAGCATGTGGCCTCTGGAATCTATAGCAAAACCTCCGATGATGAAGTCTTTAGATACTTGGCAAAAGCTTATGCTTCTAACCACCCTATAATGAGAATCGGCCAACCCCACTGTCCAGGAGATGAAGACGAGATTTTCAAAGATGGCATCACAAACGGTGCACACTGGTACGATGTAGAAGGTATGCAAAGCCCTGAAACTGCTGTGTTTCCCCTTGGTTGCTTTAGCTTTCTTGTGTATATTCTGAATACAAGACAAAACTGTGGCATTCCAATTTTTAAAAAGGTAATTTCTCTGTATTTTCCAAAGCTACGGAAAAATCAAAAGATGACCACAGAAACATGTATATATTCTTCATTTAAGTTCATCCGTTGTTCCTTGTCCCATATGCTTTACCTCCCCACTTCCATATGCCACACATGCCATCTTTTCCCAGGCCGTCCAAAAATAAGCTGCTGACGAAGTATCTCTAAGTTCCTCAGCCCTTGTCTTACCAAGCCCAGAGACTTTCTTCTGTCATGCACATTACCAGAACTGAGAAATCAATGGTCACTCAGTACTATCATCCACATGCCGTCTATAGTTCGCTTCCCTTCTGGTCCCCAGCCATCCTCTCTACCTTCTTTTGTTTTTTTTAAAAAAGATTTATTTATTTATTTATTATGTATACAACATTCTGCCTCGATGTATGCCTGCACGCCAGAGGAGGGTGCCAGATCTCAGAACAGATGGTTTTGAGCCACCATGTGGTTGCTGGGAATTGAACTCAGGACCTCTGGAAGAGCAGCCAGTGCTCTTAACCTCTGAGCCATCTCTCCAGCCCCTCCTCTCTACCTTCTTATTCTCCGAGTCCAGAATCTGATCTATGCTCAGGCATTGCATTTGACCTTATGAAGAGTCCAGGCTGGGATTAGCAAGACGGCCCAGTGGATAAAGGCTTCTGCCACCAAGCCTAACACCTTGAGTTAGGTTTTTAGGACCCACATGGTGGAAGGAGAAAACCAACTCCTGAATGTTGTCCCCTAACTTCTACCAAATGCACTGTTGTGTGCATGTATCTCTACACACGCACACACACACACACGAATAAATGTAATTGTAATTAAAAAAAGTCCAAGTTGCTGTCCTATAGAACATTTCAGTTTTTAGGTTTATCACTTTCCATATTATAATTCAACTCCAGTTTCTCAGTAAGATTATTCTATAGACCACATCATGTGTCAGGAGACATTGAAAGTCAAGTTATGTGTCTTAAGTTGTTGGGTTAGAACACTGACCACCTATATCACCTTTTACATAAAGGCACATTTGCTGTTGTGGGTTAATCGTGGAATTCTGGCTTCCTTTTTTAGTGTAGGAAGGGGCTGCGGGCAGGCCTGCTTTTCATCCTGCCCAGCTCCCAGCCACCGGCTAACTTATACCCCGAAATAACATCACACAAATTGTATTCTTTTAAATACTGCCTGGCCCATTATTTTCTGCCTCTTACTCACATCTTGATTAACCCGTATCTAATAATCTGTGTAGCACCACAAAGTGGTGCCTTACCGGGAAATTTCTAGCGTACATCCATCTTGGGCTGGAGCTTCATTGCGTCTGGCATCTCTCTCAGGACAGGCACGGTGGTCTGTCTCACTTAGGAGAGGTGTGGCATCTGACTGAGCCATCTACTTCACTTCCTTCTTCTTGTTTTGTCTACTCCACCCACCTAAGGGCTGGCCAAGGCAGTTTCTTTATTAAAACAGAAGACCCTCCCACATCATTTTAGCATTTATCAGGAAGTTTGCCATTTTGTTTTTTTTTTCTATTCCCATGCATGTGGGTGTGTGTTTTGTTATTTTTTTGTGATGCTGGGAATCAAACTCTAGTGGCCCATGCAACCTAGACAAGTACTTTACTACTGAACTACTCATTAGCCCAAGCACTCTAGCTTTTGTTGTGTTGGTTTTGAGGTAGAGTCTCACATGACTCAGACTAGCCTTGAACACTTTATCATCTTGCCTTCAATCTTCTAAATACTGAGATTATGAGGTTATACCACAAGTCTGGCCAGTTTTCTAGGTGTAAGATTCCAGCATTAATGATGACACTCACAGTGTATGTAACCATTACTAACTGTCTATTTTCAAATATTCCCCTCACTTCAGACATTCTTTGATGATCAGGTAATAATTCCTGTTATTCCCCTCTCCCTACTTTCAGGAAACCACTAACCTATTTCTATCTCTGTGAGTCTGCCTATTGTAGATACTTTACATAATTGAAGCCATAAAATATTTGTGCTTTGCATTTAGTGTGCTTCACTTGACATAATGTTCTCAGGGTTCATCCTTCCTTAGCATAGGTCAGAGCATCACTCCTTTGTGTAGTTTACATATTCTCTCTCTATAGAATATATGCATGTATTCACAGATATGTAATAGATTGTGTCTATTCATTCTCCTAATGGCACTGAGTCATTCTCCTTCCCTGTTGTGAGTGGCGCTGCAGTGAACACTGTTGTGTAAGTGAGTGTCTGCATCCTACTTGTCAATTCTTGGTATATATGGCTAGGAGTGGAATTGCTGGGTTGTATATTAGTTCTTTATTTAGTTTTAAGGGGACATCAAACTATTTTCCATAATAGCCATATTGTTTATTTTCCTAGCAGAAATGTGTGAGGCTACTATTTTTCATAGGATACTATTTTAACAGAATTATTAAGGTCTGAATAGATGACTCAGTGGATAAAATGCTTGTGGAACAAATGTGAGGACTGGAGTTCAGATCTCCAACCCCCCTCCACTAATAACCTACATGGGTGCCATGGCCCATCTGTAATCCCAGAGCTCCAGAGACATAGAAGGGGATCCCCTGGGCTAGCTAGGCTTGCTGAATTGGGTCCATCAAGAGACCCTTCCTCAGTAAATAAACTGGATTATGATTAAAGAGGACACCTGATGTCAGCCTCTGGTCTCCACACACATGCATGCACACCCACAGTTATATGCACCCATATGTGTGTTCGTCTGCAAACACATTTGCCTACATGGATGCACACTCCACTCTCTCAGCTTGAATTGATTGCGTTTTTTTTAAACTCGTGAAAATGGGGCTCACTAGGTAAGAGCACTTGCTGCTCCTCCAGAGGTTCGATTCCTAGTCCCTACATGGCAGCTCACAACTTCCCACAACTGTCTGTAACTCCAGTTCCAGGGGATGTGTAGTCCTCTTCTGGTCTCCATGTGCACCTGACACTCATGGAGTGCAAACATACATGCAGGCAAAAAAAACCTATACTCATGGAAGGTAAATACAAAAAAATTAAAAGTCGTGAGAGTAGCTATTATCTTAAAAACTTCAGTATACTATGAATAGTAAAGCATAAACTTAGAATTTTTGATTAAGAATATGCAGAAATGGGTCTAGGAAGTAAGAGCACTTCCTATGAAAGCAAAGGTACCTGAGTTCAAATCCCCAGCACCTACAAAAGAGCCCTGCATGGTCATGTGTGCCTGTGACCTAGCCTTGTCAGATAGAGGCAGGCAGATCCTGGAAACTTAACTGAAGAGTAAAGACTCACTGTGGAGTGCTAGGGAGAAGATACTTGACATCCTCCTCTGTTGTCCTCATGCATGTACATGGGTGTGTACACCCTCTCTTCACATATACAGTGGCATACATCATACCTGCACATAAGTAATATGCAGAAAGAAGCTGGGCGTGGTCGCACACATGTAATCCCAGCTCTCAGAAGACCAAGGCAGCAGGATCATAAGTCTGAGGTTAGCCTGAGCTACACAGCCAGGCTCTCTGAAAAATTCTTTAAATAGTAGGCAGAAGGGACAGGTGAACCCATAGGAATGTCATTAGACCCAATGGTGAGATGCTTTGGTATTCTTGACCTTCCTGCTGCCACTCTCATTGTGAAATATCCCATGACATACCTGTTAACATACCTTTATTTAAGCCTTTGGGGTTTTTTTTTTTTGTGTGTGTGTTTTATTTTGTTTTGATACAGGTTCTCGCTGTGTAGCCCTGGCTGTCCTGGAACTTACCAAGTAGACCAGCCTGACCTCAAATTCACAGAGATCCACCTGCCTCTGCCTCCTGAGTGCTGGGATCAAAGTTGTGTGCTGCTACCTGTTAATTACTTATTTTACTTTTTATGTCCATCTGCATATACTGAAAATGAGTCCAAGTTTGAGGACTGAATTTCCTCCCTCCCCTGTAGTTTCTATCCATATTTTATGTATAATAAATGCCCAGAAAAAAGGCTTGAAAGATTCAGGAGGTAACCTTTGTCCTCATTAGAGTGATTTTTTAAAAAGATTTATTTATTTATTTTGTATATAGTGTTCTGTCTGCATGTATGCCTGCAGGCCAGAAGAGGACACCAGATCTCATTACAGATGGTTGTGAGCCACCATGTGGTTGCTGGGAATTGAACTCAGGATCTCTGGAAGAACAATCTGTGCTCTTAACCTCTGAGCCATCTCTCCAGCCCTAGAGTGATTTTTAAAACCACTAACTTTTGATAAGGGGGATACATTAATGTGCAATCCTTACATTTCATTCTTCAGTAATATATATATATATATATATATATATATATATATATATGAAATCTAACTTTATCAACTAGTAGTTTTGTGAATTGGTTAAGTTACTTTATGAATGAGATATGATTTAAGATAATAGGATAAAAGATAACTTCTCTTTGGAAAAAAAAACACCTTAAAAGGTTAAAAAGTAATTTCTAATTGATCATTGATTGAATAATATGCTGAGACATATTGTTTAAAATTACCCATCCTGACTTCAGAGAGAGAAGTGTACTTTGCTACATAGTCACAGTTTATTTGGTTAAACCAATTATTAAATTTTTCTGTTTCCTCCCACATCTGATGAAGCTAAGCTTTGTTGCTGCCGTTGTTCATTGTTTGGGGAGCATCAACTCCACTCTTGTTTAGCTGAGCAATCAGATGTGCAGTGTTGTTTCTACAGTAGCTAGCTTCTCTTCCTGCCACAGCAATTGCTCCTTAAAGAGAAAGCTGTGCTGGCTCCAGTGGCTTGAACAGGCCAAAATCATCTTGTTTATCTCACACAAGACTACAGTGTGATATAAAAACCTGTGACTGGTCATATTTTCAAAGCCGATGACCTGGAATGATTTTACTAGTACTCTATATGGTATGTTTATGAATTCCTGCTCAAGGAAGTTTAGGTGTCTTAGAGCGGAATGAAGAAGGACGCTAAAAAGAAATGCCACACTAGCTCAGAATTGTTGTCTTCTAGAATTACTTCCAGCTGTCATGAGGGCAATATTCTTTCTATAGGATCCTTTGAAAGTAAAATGATGGTTAAGTTCCAAGATTACTGTCTGGTATAATTGCAAATAGTCTCTGAGAATTCCGTAGGGTTTTGTGGTTTTTTTTTTTTTTTGGTTCCTATTTGAAGTTCTGGCCAGAACTTTGTAAAAAAAGTGCACCAATTCAGCTAACCAAGTTGGAACCCATCTTGAGAAGCTGGTACCCAAAACAGGTTTTATAGTAGCATTATCTGCATCATGACGTCATATCAACCAGGTGGAGTTGTTGTGGGGCCGATATTCTTCCTGGAAACATCAAAGATTACTGCAGGAAAATTCATTGTTCATAGTGGAAAACTTAAACATTATTTATACAGACATATATTCAATGAAAGGTACAATAGAGACAAAAATATGTATGAAGAAAAGTAAATTTTTTTCTAAATTCCTTTTTTCTTTCTGTCCCATACAATGGCTCCTGACATAAGACAGAAACTCTGAATTTTTATTTTAACAGCATGTTTGGATTTAGAGAAGGACAGAGGCATTGTCCAACCCCCAAAGCCAGCTTTATATATTCATAGATATATATCTATATTTTTAAATGTATATGTTTTGATTACATGTCCTTATAAGTCATTCCTTTTTCTTGATGATCCTTATTGGATAGTTATTTTTCCTTCTGTCAGTGTCCAAACATCCAGGCCAGGGTCTCCTAAATTTTTGAAGATGTGTATTTTCCTTTAAAGACAAGAGCAGAACCCTGCCCCAACCCTGTATGGTTTCCTTACCACCTGTATGGTTGTCACCTCTGTGGATGAGCTGTCATTTCTTTTTATCAAGAGATTTCTCTTTTTCAAACCGAATATTTATTAATTTTTATGGTATCCATAACTTTTCTTCTCCTGTTATAACAAAAGCAAAACCCCTTCCCCAAAATAGCACATCTCTTGGCTTCCATTGTGAGGTCAACACATCCTTGAAATACACCGGCTGATTTAATTCAGAAGACTTCTATTAAATCTCAGTGCCTCTCTGCTACTGTTGTCCCTTTCTCATTAGTATTAAGAAAATTCAAGGTCAGTAAAGCATTATGTAATCTACTTTGGGGGATATTTTCCATCCCTTTATGTTTAACAATATCCTTTATAGTTTGATTTGATCTTTCTATAACTGCCTGACCTGTAGGATTGTGTGATATACCTATAATATATTTTATATTATAATAAGCAAAAAAAACTGTTTCATTTTCTTAGAGACAAATACTGGACCATTATCTGTATTTGTTCAGGTATACCAATGATGGCCATAACTTCTAATAAATGTGTGATTACTGAATCAGCCTTTTTTGAGCTCAAAGCAGTTGCCCATTGAAAACCTGAAAAAGTGTCAATAGTGTGGTGTACATATTTTAACTTTCCAAATTCTGCAAAATGGAACACATCCATCTGCCAGATTTCATTCCTTTGAGTATCCTTGGGGTTACTCCCTGGAGGTAGCAGTGTTTGATTATAGAAAGAGCAAATAGGGCATCTCTTAATAATCTCCTTAGCTTGTTGCCATGTAATACAAAACTCTTTCTTTAAACCTTTTCTGTTGACATGATGTTTCTTATAAAATTCTGAGGACTTCAACACATTTCCAATCAATAATTAATCAATTTCTGCATTACCTTGTGCTAGAGGACCTGGCAGACACATATGGGATCGGATATGTGTTATGTATATGAGACAGCCTATTCCTTATTATATCTTGAAGCTGTATAAATAATGAAGTCAATTCTGTATCATCTGGTATAAATTTGGCAGTTTCAATATGCAAGACAACTTTTTCTGCATATTGTGAATCAGTAATTATATTAAGAGGTTCTTTAAAATCCCTTAGTACCATGAGAATAGCATATAATTCTGCCTTATGGACAGAATTATAAGGGCTTCGTTGCACCATACTTAAATCTTCTGATTTGTAACCTACCTTTCCTGATTTATTTGCATCAGTATAGAATGTATGGCTCTAGTTATTCATGTGTCCCATGCAATGCAAGGAAGGATCCATGTAGCTCTCTTTATATGGTTAATTCTATCATTTTTGGTATTACTACTAATTGGTATTAATCTCTCCTAAAAAATTAGCACAAGCTCTTTGCCAAGGTTCATTGTTTTCCCCTAATTTTTTAAAATTTCAATCAGTAGTAAAAGGCACTATAATCTCTGCTAGGTCTATACCTGCTAGTTGACGAAATCTCAATTTTCCTTTTATAATAAAAAAAGTCAAAGACTTTTTTTTTTTTTTTTTTTTTTTTTTTTTTTTTTTTTTTTTTTTGGTTTTTCGAAACAGGGTTTCTCTGTAGCTTTGGAGCCTGTCCTGGAACTAGCTCTTGTAGACCAGGCTGGTCTCGAACTCACAGAGATCCGCCTGCCTCTGCCTCCCAAGTGCTGGGATTAAAGGCGTGCGCCACCACTGCCCGGCAGTCAAAGACTTTTTTATCATAAGTTTTTAATTTTTAAATTTGGTTTATATGGTAAAAAGATCCATTGTAAGATAATATCTTCCCTTTGCATTAAAATTCCTGTAGGAGAAATTCTGGAAGGCAATATTACTAAAATGCAATTAAGATTTGGATTCACCCTATCTACATGTGCCTCCTGTAATTTTTCTTCAACAACAATCAATTCCTTTTTCACTTCAGCTGTTAATTCTCTGGGACTATTTAAGTCTTTGTTACCATCTAAGGTTTTGTTTAGATCAGGTGTTATCCCAACAGCTGGTTGTAGACTGGAAATGTCTCCTAACAATCTTTAAAAGTCATTCAGAATCTGCAATCAGTCTCTCCTAATTTGTACCTTTTGTGTTCTAATATTCTGTAAACCTATTTTGTAACCTAGGTAATTGACAGACTCTCTTCTCTGTATTTTTTCAGGAGCAATTTGTAATTTCTATTTTGGCAAAACTTTCTTTAATTCTTCAGACATTCTTCCTAAAGTATCTATGTTTGAATCAGATAGCAAAATGTCATCCATGTAATGGTAAATTTTAGGTTTAGGAAATTTTTTATGTATTATTTCCAATGGCTGACTTACAAAATATTGGCATAGGGTGGGGCTGTTGAGCATTTCCTGTGGTATGTAGTATCTCCTAGTAAGTTGAGAATTATTATAAGTAGGCACTGTGAAGGCAATTTTTTCTCTGTCCTTTTCTTGTAAAGGTATAGTGAAGAAACAATATTTTAAATCAATAACTATAAGAGGCCATCCTTTTGATAATAGAGAAGGCAGAGGAATTCCAGATTGTAGAAGGTGCATAAATTGAATTACCTATTAGATCTGTCACCATTCTCCATTTACCAGATTTCTTTTTGACAACAAATACAGGAGAATTCCAAGGGCTGGTTGATTCTTCAATATGGTGAACATGGAGTTGCTCCTGTACCGGCTGTTCTAAAGCCTGCAGTTTATCTTTTGTTAATGGTCACTGTTTAGCCCATGTTGGTTTCTCAGTTAGCCATTTTAGCAATAAACTTTTAAAGTAAGTTGGTACCTCTAAAGGTTTGCTTTGTGTTTTGTACATCCTGAATGGCTAGTGACCTTTGTGTATAGTACCTTATAATATTCTTCCCAGAATTATGAGTTTCTGGGACTGCAGAAATGTTAATCTGGGTATTCCATTGCTGCAGCAGGTCATGACCCCATAAACTTACTGCTAAGGCTGACTCGACTGTCTAGCTGCCCATGTGTAGTCCTTGCTTCTCTCAACAGGATCCAGTTAGGGAATGTCTGTCCTAATAGCCTGCGAATGGTCTTACTCACCTGCCAAACTGTGGTGATAGTGAGAGTCTAGCCAGGATGTCATTTTTAGACAGCACCATGCTGACTTCTGTGCCTTCTGCATACCTTTTCCCACTCTTCCTTTGTTTTTCTGTTCTTGTTGCTGGACCGTGTAATTTTGCCACTGAGCCACAGCCACAGCCCCTTTTAAAGTTTTACATTTTTTAAGATTTATTTTTATTTTATGTGTTTGTTTACATGTATGTATGTGCACCACAGGCATGCCTCATGCCTGAGGAGGCCAAAGAATGAGTTGGATCCTCTGGAGCTGGCATTGCAACAGTCGTGAGCTACTATGTAGGTACAGGGAACTCAACGTGTGTCCTCTGCAAGATGCCCAGATCACCTCTAGCCACCTCTCTAGCCTCTAAATTTTATTTTGAAACAGGTTCTCACTAAGTTGCCAAGGCTGGCATTGAATTTGATCCTTCTATCTTTGCAATCAACTTACCATTGTAATGTATATGGTATTATTTCTTCTAGTCTGCTCTATTTCACTTTATTTTAAAAATATAGTAGTGTATCTTAGAGCCCAGTAATGGACAATGGCCTGCAGCTTGACACAGCACACAGCTCTTGATCTCTGCTACTATAGGACTGAATTTCTTTCCATTTTTTTTCTAATAGTAACAAAACACCTTACAATTTGCATGTGATAGCTATTTTCTTTCCATTTGTCTTGTCTTGTTTATATACTTCATTTATAGTCATTTACAGTGAAGACTGAGCTATAACTTATCATGGGTTGCTTTTCCTATAATTTGAATGAGTATGGAGACAGGAAATTAATCAGAAATACAGCCACCAGCCCCATGTATTGTTCACATGTCTATGTATACTGTTACTAGTTAAGAAAGCTGGATGATGCTTTATATTTGTGGGGTTTTGTTTTGTTTCTTAAGCTATTGCTAACATGGAGCTGAGCCTTTTCCAACTGGCAATTACAATTTTTTTCTTCCTTTGAAAGAAGGAAACATTCTGTTGATTTATCGACCCTTCTTCTCTATATTTTTATACTTTTTGCAGAATTATGAAATGTGAGCAGATAGCAGCTCATGTAACCAGAGCAGCCTTGTGTGAGTGTGAGCTCCTTTGATCATGTGGACATCATTCTTCCTCTAAAATGGCCATTATTGAGCAGCACTAATGTGCTCTAAAGACTGAAGTGCACTGGCTTGATGAGCTTGCTGCTGTGAGGAGAAACGCACAGAAAGTTTGTATTTCCTTAAATAGGGCATATGCCAGAAAACTGGAATTAAATAAGCAATGCATAATTGAAAAAATCCACAGTATTTTATAGTAACAAAAGATGAGTTTAGTCGGGCAGTGGAGGCTCACGCCTATAATCCCAATACTCTGGAGGCAGAGGCAGATGGATCTCTATGAGTTTGAGGCCAACCTGGTCCACAAAGCAAGTTCCAGGACAGCCAGTGCTGTTACAAAGAACAAGTCTTTAAGGATGGTAAGGAGTTTAGATTGTGTTTCAGTAACTTTTAAATCATAAAGAGTAGTGGATCTGAACAGCATAGAGAAACCTGAAGACCTTGTGCAGAGACCTCTTCACAGCTTGTTTCCTGAAGTCTCTTTGCTAGTGGGTATAGTTGTAGGGCTTGGGAAAGGTGTGTCAGTCTCTAGTAAGTGTGACTTTGTTTTTTAAAACTACGTGGTAAGCAAAAGAGAGAGAGAGAGAGAGAGAGAGGGAGAGAGAGAGAGAGAGAGAGAGAGAGATAGAGAGAAAAGAAAATCTTAAAACGTTCTTCTGGCTCTGCTGGTTGCACATTTCAGTAGGATCGTGTCGGAACTGCAGTGGAGTCTCCTGGCTTTCCTGTGCAGTGGACGCCTTGTCCTTCCTGGGCAAACAGGACCTTTATAGGTCACTGCGCCTCTAGAAAGTCTCCCGTGTAGTAACTCTCCTGCATTCCCAGGGTATCCTCCTCTTTTGGAATCAGAAATTTCAATCTTGCCCATGCGTGTTGGGCAGGGTGGTACTGCTTATTTCAGAGTTGCCTTTGTTTAGCATATGGGAAGGGACAGAGTCCTAGAAGAAGGAAGGGTTTTTGCTATTTGGAGTGTGGTCTCTTGATAAGGGCTTTAGCTACAGGAATATATGGAAACAAAAAGGGAATATGAGAGGTGTGAGAAATTGTGCAAGAAGAATCAAAGGATCAGCTCCAGATTAAGTGTCAAGGAGAGCCCATAGAAAAGACCCCACTCCGCCTCGCTGTGGAGAAGAGTGACGGCAGAGGTAGCACTTAGTGATCCAGCCACACATCCCAACAGAACTGTTAAGGTACAGCTTCTAGAGCTGGGCGGTGGTGCATGCCTTTAATCCCAGCCCTCGGGAGGCAGAGGCAGGCGGATCTCTGTGAGTTCAAGGCCAGCCTGGTCTACAAGAGCTAGTTCCAGGAAAGCTCCAAAGCTACAGAGAAATCCTGTCTCGAAAAACCAAAACAAAAAACAAAAACTCCCGGACCAAAAAAAAAAGTAAGAAAGAGAAACAGCTTCTAGAGCATGGGTGGGATCAAAGTGAAGAGGTTCAGGGTTATGTGACATGTGAAAGGCATATGTCAGTCCACGGATTTGAAAATTAAATTGACACTGTTTCCTGGAACAATTTAATTGCTTAGAATCAAAATCCAACTAGAAAATAGTTGAACAGATGGGTGATTTTTCACCTCTAGAGTGAAAACGTTTGCAGTATTTAGAACCAGGAAGTTTTCTTGAAGGAATGCTGACAATTCAAACAGTAATTCTGAGCCTGTTCATATTTCACAAGTACGACTGATAGTGAGGTGTGATGTGTCTTACTTCATCCTGGGCATTAAAGACCTGGTTGAATTTTGCTTCCTTTTTCTCTCCCCTCTTTAGTCTGAGTGCTACCTAATGTAAAAGGTAAAGCCCTGTTCAAACAGAGCACTTGCTGCTGCTTGAGTCATGAGTTTGCTTTTGTGAGCTGTAGTTCACCCTAGCATAGAGTTGACCTTTAGGCTCAGCACACTCGTGTACTTTGTAACCTAATGCCAGGCTCAGGAGAGCCAGATATGCTAGTTAGGTTCATGTCCCAGGTTTTCAGAGCTTATGATTACAAATTAAATGTTTTCAGTCTATGACCTCTTTTCTGTATAATTCAGATGATCAAGAATAATTTTATAAGGATAAATACAATTCAGAGTTGTGAGATGTTGACCAAATGGGAACCGAGAACAGGCAGGACTGTGTAATTAGTTTTGTTCTGTAGAATCATATCACTAGCAAATATATATCTAGTGGGAGTGGTGAGGAAACGGATGCTCACAGGAAGTTACCGGAGCACAAAGAACAAGTTCAGATAGGAATTAGACAATTTGAACTCAAAGATTTAAGACTGGGGGTGGGGGTTAAAACCAATTTGTACTCTCCACTCATTTGGTTCAATGTTTCTCCTTAAACTTTCTAATGAATGTCATGTTTATTAACTTTTTAAAAGTAGCTTGGGGAATGCATAATTATTATTTGTTGTACATAAAGAAATCAGAAGAAATAGAAATCATGAAAATTTCTTGCAACCTTTTGAAATGCCGAGAAGCCTGTCCTTCCTTCTCTGAAGTTATGCTTTCTGAAGTTTCGGTTACTGGCTATCAATCATAATCTGAAAGTCTTAAATGGAAAATTTCAGACATAAGCAATTTATAAGCTTTAAATTATGCACTGCTCTGTGTAGCATGATGGAATCTTACATCATTCTGCTTATATCTTGCCTGGGACATGACTCATCCTTTGATGAGATTATATACACTGTGTATGCTACCTGCCCAACAGTGTCTGAATTTCACAGGACTTTTCAAATATTGTGGTGCTCCAGTTAAGTAAGGCTCACATGTACACCAGCACTGTAAGCATCATATTACCTCCTCACAAGAGAAGTGAGTTCCAGAAGACACTGTGAGGAGGCCGCACATTCCTGTGGCTTGCAGCTTGCTATATTGTTATACTTGTTTTATCTGTTGCTAATCTCTTAATAGTACTAACTTAGAAATTAAACAGGTACTGTAAGAGTAACAACAACTGGTAAAATAAACCAAGTACAATCTTCTGGGTTGTTCCTTAAGACTTGGAAGAGAAGGAAAGTTGTTCCGTTTTTTGTTGTTAGGGTTTTTTGTTGTTTGTTTGTTTGGTTGGTTGGTTGGTTGGTTGGTTTTTCAAGGCAGGGTTTCTCTGTGTTGCCCTGGCTGTCCTAGAACTCACTCTGTAGCCCAGGCTGGCCTTGAACTCAGATATCTGCCTGCCTCTTCAGGTGCTGGGGTTAAAGGTAGGTGCCATAACACCCAGCTTTAGATAGTTGTTTGAACATGGAAGCTTTAACTGTATTCTTTCCATTAGCTTTCTGCTTAAGGTAGAAGAGTATCTCCTTCCCTGCACCCATATTCATCCTTCCTCCATCTCAACCATCCCACTCCCCCAAGCTCTCCCCTCTCCCCTTCCCCCTACCCACCCCTACTCCTACCCCTATGCTCCCAACTTTTGCCTGGCAATCTTGTCTGCTTCCAATTTCCAGGAGGATCTATATATGTTTTTCTTTGGGTTCACCTTATTACTTAGTTTCTCTAGGAAGGAGATATTTTAATTAAGGGAGCCATTTTGGGGTTGGCAAGAGGCTTGGCTCTAGAGAGGTTCCCAAGTGTCCATGGGGATGTCCCCAGCTAGGACCCAGGGCAGTGCAGGAGAGGGTGCCTGAACTGGCCTTGTCCCATAGTCAGACTGATGACTATCTTGAATATCACCATAGAACCTTCATCCGGCAACGGATGGAGATAGAGACAGAGACCCACATTGGAGCACTGGACTGAGCTCCAAAGGTTCAGTTGAAGAGCAGAAGGAGGGAGAATATGAGCAAGGAAGTCAGGACTACAAGGGGTTGGTCCACCCACTGAAACAGTGTGCCTGAGCTAATGGGAGCTCACCAAATCCAGCTGGACTGGGACTGAATGAGCATGGGACAAACTGAACCCTCTGAATGTGGCTGACAATTGGGGCAGACTGAGAAGCCAATGATAATGGCACTGGGATTTGTCTCTACTGCATATACTGGCTTTTTAGGATTGTATTCTATTTGGATGCATACCTTCCTAAGCCTGGATGGAGGGGGAGGGCCTTGGACTTCCTACAGGGCAGGGTACCATGCCCTCTCTTAGGACTGGAGGGGGAGTGGGAGGGGAGAGTGGCAGGGAAGTGGGAGAAGGGGAGGAAGTGGAAATTTTGATTGGTATTATTTATAAAGTAATAAAAAACAGTGCTGAAAAGATATATAAAGCATAAATTATAAAAAAAGGTAGAAGAGTAAATTGGTAGTGTCTTTCAGTAAGAAGTTGACTGTATTGAAGTCTCTCTTCTCTTTAAAGCCTTAACTCTGTGCTAAATCAGTAACAAGGGCTTGTTCTGTTATAGAGGGAACTGAGTATCTTAAAGCATATGAAGATGAGTTGTGAGACAGAGTAGTGGTTTTGAATAGATCATTTGATCAGAAACTTTAGCTACCTGTAGCAATTAATACTAGTATTGATAACAATTTGTTGTAGCACTGGACAGATTCTAATAGTTACTTTGGAGACTGGAGAGATGGCTCAGTGGTTAAGGCTGCTCTTCCAGAGTACTTGGGTTTGGTTCCCAGTACCCACACATCAGCTCACAAGGAGCATCCTCTGCCTTTGTGGGCCTCTGCATGCATGTGATGCACATATAGATGAGCAGACACTCATATGTCACATATATTTTAAAAATTTAAGTTTCAAAAATAAATAAGTTGTTGAAAAATCAATAAAAATAAGGGGCTGGGTAGATGACTGAGGGGCTAAGAGCACTGGATGCTCTTCCAGAGGATCCGAGTTTCATTCCCAGCACCACATGGTGGCTCACACCTGTCTATAGCTCTAGTTCCAGGGGATCTGACCCCCTCTTCCCTCTGTGGCTTTGATCATCAGCACCACAAAAACCAATAGATTGTGAACTGTTGTTTGATTTTTCAGTTTAGTGTGAACAAATTGAAGATCATTGGCTTGGATAGCTCCCTAGGAGATTAACTGATTATAGAAGCTTGCTTATTTACAATTATTAATAAGACAAATGGCAGATCCCTTTTACTATTATTAAAGTGTTTTATTACCCTAAGGAATGCCTATAGCTGACTATTTTATTTCCCAAATTAAAATTTTCTTTGCCTATATAAGATGTTATTGTGAAGTCTGACATTTCTCCTTTATGTTGAGCCAAATTACATACTAGCCTAAAAAAATATGTAAATGTCTCAACTGAATTTCGCAGTGACTGCTGGTAGCAATGTCAGATCTGTTTACGGATCAGTGGTTGCTTCCTGTTATAGTGAAGTCAGCCTTGTGTGGATCAGTATTGTGTTGCTGAAAAAAAATCAAGACAACAGATCCAAGCCAACTGCTTCTATTTCTCAGTTACTTTTAAGGTCTTTGACATTTAGTACTAGAAAAACAAATGTTAAATTTTACATAGATGTCAACTGATGCCTACTTGTGGTAACTCACAAAAAAATTCTTAAATTATTCATGTCAGACAGTATCTCCATTTGTTTCTAGATAATTTTAGTAGAATTTCTAAATTATGAATTGAAGCTGATGGCTAAAGACTGATTTTTTTCTAAAGGTAGGATAGCTTTTGTGTTCTTCTGCCTTGTGAAATAAGTTTGTTTTCTGTTCTTTTAGCTGATAAATTATGAGTTTTAGAAAAATGTAGATTAAGGTATGGAATGCAATCCATGAATCAGCTTCTGAAGGCAGTTCTTAAAGGAAATATACTTTACTTTTATGAAGTTTTATCAAGAAAAAGATACTTTCTTAGACCTCTTACTAGTTTCACACTTCCATCATGGCCAGAAAACATACTAGCCAACATTTTGTGTCCTTAAACCTGTTTGTTTCATGACCCAGGATGTGGTGCGTCTGGTGAGTGTGTGTGCTCTGCTGCCCTTGGGTGGGGACCATGTAAAGAGCCTTTGGACCTGGTTAGTTCCCAGTGCTGTGGATTCTCTGTCCTCTGCTGACCTCTTCTCCTTGGTTGTGTCGATTACTGACAGATGCCGCAGTCTGCAACTGTAACTGTAGATTTGTGGATGTGTCTCCTTAGTTTTATAATTATTGTTTCCTTTATTTTGAAGACCTGTTTTAGATACTCATGCAGTTAGTGCTATATTGTCTTAGTGAAGTGGCCCTTTTATTATTATATGGTCTTATGCCTCACAATTTTTATTTCTCTGAGTTAATATAGCTGACTTCATTTTTCTTTTTCTTTCTTTTGTTTCTTTTCTCTCCTCACTCCCTTCCTTCCTCCCATTTTCTCTTTTTTCCCCTCTTTCTCCTGTTCCTACTCATCCTTGTGGTGCTAGGAATGCATCCTAAGGCCTTGCACGTGCTCGTCAAGTGCTCTACCACTGACCCACATCTCAGGCCCTTCACAGCTTTTTCTTTCCTTCATCACATCATGTGTCTACATGGTGTCTTTTTTCCAGGGTTCTTTATTGTTGTCATTTTGTTTTTACTTTAAACATATCTTTACCATATATATGAAGTGATCTGATCACCAACACTGAATGTTAATTCACTTTGACAAAGGTTATGGGTTATATCAACTAAAAGAAACTGTCAAAATGAATTATCCTAAGTTATGGGTTACCAGGTGTTATTGTTGTTATTTTGATGTTTTGTTTGCAAGATTTACAATGAATATATAATCACTGGTAGGTTTGGATTTCAATTTTAATTAGTTTTCCTGTTATGCTCTGGTTTGGGGAGCTTGGGGTAAATTTTGAGATAGGATGTTTTTATGTAGCTCAGTCTGGCTTTAAATTTATGATCCTCCTGCCTTTTTGCTGAGAAAGCAAACTAGTCTTTCGTGGGTATGTCTACTGGGAACTGAACCCAGGGCCTTGTGCTTGTACTTGCTAGGCAAGTGTTCTACTATGGAGGAACTTTCCTAGCCCTTGGTTTTTAAAGACAGGGTCTTCCTGCCTCTGCCTTCTGAGGGTTGGGATTACAGCACCTGGCTGAAAATAGTTTATGTAGTTATATAATTACCCAGTAGTTACATTTACTGCTTTTTATTTGTTCTTTAAATACAACATCATTTTTCTTTTATCTGAAGAACTTTCTGGTTAATTTATGTTAAGGTCAGTTTGTTTAAGTAGATTCTCTGCTTTTGTCTTATTGGTTGTCTGTTCTTTCTTCCTGGAGGATATTTTTTATTGGATATAAAACCTCAGGCTGCCAGGTGTTATTGGTGTTTTTATTCTGTTTTCTTTAGCACTTTAAAATGTTTACCTCCTGCCACCTGACCTCTGTAGTTTCTGTTGACAAAGCGACAATCATTTAAACTGTTCTTCCTGAATCCAGAAAACTCCCCACATTGCTGCTGTCTGCTTTCAGGGATTTTTTAAAATTTATGTTTGGTTTTTAGAAGTTTAGGAATAGATTTTTATTTTTTGATCTTTGCCAAATTTGTGAAGTGTTTGGCCATTATTCCATCAATTTCCTTTCCAGCATGGTAGTTTCTCTTAGCTGATACTCCAGTATAGTAATAGTTTTTCTTTTTTAAAAAATATTTATTTATTATGTATACAATATTCTGTCTGTGTGTATGCCTGCAGGCCAGAAGAGGGCACCAGACCTCATTACAGATGGTTGTGAGCCACCATGTGGTTGCTGGGAATTGAACTCAGGACCTTTGGAAGAGCAGGCAATGCTCTTAACCGCTGAGCCATCTCTCCAGCCTCAGTGTAGTAATATTTTATTTGTTTCAATAAATAAAGCTTTCCTGAAGATCAGAAGAAGGTAAATCTAAGCCACTAGAGGCCAGGCAGTGGTGTCACACACCTTTAATCCCAGGATCTGGGAGACAAAGGCAGATGGATCTCTGTGAGTTCAAAACTATCCTGGGCTACACAAGATCAGTGCAGAAACAGATCCAGGTCGTGGTGTAGGAGGTTCAGCTGTTCATGTGTTGCTTTTATTGGTTAATGAATAAAGAAACTGCTTTGGGCCTGATAGGGCAGAACTTAGGCAGGCGGAGAAGACAAAACTAAATGCTGGAAAAAAGGGCAGAGTGAGAAAAGCCATGGATCTTCTGCCTGAGATGGATGCCAGTTAGAATCTCCGGTAAGTCAATGGCACGTGGCGATACACAGATTAATGGAAATGGGTTAAACTAATATGTAAGAGTTAGCCAACAAGAAGTTAGAGCTAATGGCCAAGCAGTATTTTACTTAATACAGTTTTTGTGTGGTTATTTCTGGTGTAAGCTAGCTGGGTGGTCAGAACAAACAAGGGACCCTCTCCTTGTAACAAGGTGGTGGTGGCTCACGCCTTTAATCTTGGTACCATGGAGTCACACACCTTTAATCCCAGCACTAGAGGGGAATATAAGACAGAAGGAGACAGAGGCTCAGAGCTCAATCTGCAGTCACTCAACCTTGGTAGAGATAAGACTTTTCTAGTGACTTGGCTGTTTTGCTTTTCTTATCTTCAACTTGAACCCCAATATCTGTGTCTGGGTTTTTATTATTTGTGCTAAATTTGGTACACAATGTTTGGAATATGAATTCATGAGAAAGCCACCGGCACAGTCTGGGGCTCCCATTGGAGCTACATGTGGAGCTCTAGTCCTATCCTGATAGGCTTTCTTTTCTTTTTTTCCCCAAACCTCTGAGTGATTTTGGTATCTTTCTGTTGTTACCTCCAGGCAGTCCCCCAACACACATGCTATTTCCAAACAATCCCCTGTATGCTTTTCGACAGTCAGCTCCCTACCCTCCCCTTCACTAAGGGTTGTGGGCTTTCCCTGAGACCCTTCTTGGGCTGCTGCCAAACTAGATAGTTGCCATGAGATCCAGTCAAGCTTTTACTGTTTTATGCAGCAGCAACAAGCCTCACATCCTCATCATCGGTAGATTTGGTAAGGCAATTAGGAATTCTTTTTTTTTTTTTTTTTGGTTTTTCGAGACAGGGTTTCCCTTTAGTTTCTAGAGCCTGTCCTGGAACTAGCTCTTGTAGACCAGGCTGGCCTCGAACTCAGAGATCCACCTGCCTCTGCCTCCCGAGTGCTGGGATTAAAGGCGTGCACCACCACCGCCCAGCTACAATTAGGAATTCTTAAAGGGAGGAATTAGTGAAAAGAGAGAGGTTTTTTTTCCCACATTAAAATGTGGGGAAAAGGGCTGGAGAGATGTCTCAGTGGTTAAGAGCATTTCCTGCTCTTCCAAAGATCCTGAGTTCAATTCCCAGCAACCACATGGTGTCTCACAACCATCTGTAATGAGGTCTGGGTCCCTCTTCTGGTCTGCAGACATACAGACAGACAGAATATCGCATACATAATAAATAAATAAATAGATAGATGGATGGATGGATGGATGGATGGATGAATGAATAAATAAATAAATAAATTTCCTGATTGATGTAGCTGCGCCACCCTAGATGGAGTCTTTTTCTCTTGCTACCTTCTTGATACGGGAATACAGCTAGCATTGTAGGAGTTGAATGTCCTCCAGGAATGTCCTTCATAGCTTCAGGATAGTGTGGCCTCTTTCTTCAGTGTTTCATTCTATTTTCAATAGTAACATCTTTGTGACTGATCTCTCACATGTGTAAGTGGGAAAAATAGTTATATCTGACTTTTACAGCTGCTAGAAACACTATGAATATACAAAACAGAGCTGGTCTGACATTGTAAGCAACTGAAACAGCTGTTATTAGCTGATTTAGTAATACTTTTCATAGCTGCTCCTCCTACCAATTAAATGTATTTCTCATATGTGTATGTATATATTCCATTATATTTGGAAACGTACATAAACCTTCCTTCTTAGTTTATGTAATTGAAGAGCCTTCTTTCAATTTCAGACAACTTAGTGGAAACAAAATATAAACAAGGACAAACTGGGCAACTTAACTTCCTCAGTCTTTGGAGGATGGAGTTCCTTCCCTTTGACGAGTAAACTTGTTTTCCCATCATGTTGCAGGTGGTATGCAAGATTACAATTACGTGTGGGCCAACTGTTTTGAGATCACATTAGAATTATCTTGTTGCAAGTACCCACCTGCTTCTCTGCTTCTACAAGAGTGGAAGAATAATCGAGAGTCTTTGATCACATTGATTGAAAAGGTAAAAATTGCTGCCTGGAAGGTTGGGATTTAGAAATAATGGGTTAAATAAGGGGAAATTTTGAATGCACAAGAATAACAATCCAAATAGCATGTTCTTTATCTTATGTGTTTTAATATTGTAGATTATCTCTAGAAATTATTAGTATGTAATCTATAAGAGTACATTAGGAACCACCTTTTCTATCCCCATGTCCAACCCTAGCGCTGTGCTACACGGAAGCTTCCTTTGCCAGTCTTAGAACACTTTTACAGATGGATATAATTGGCCAAATTTGTCCTGGGGGTTTGTGGGAAAGCTCCATAGTAGAAGGAGTGTTTGGCACGAGTGAAGCTCTAAGTTCAATTCCTGGTACCAAGAAAACCCTATAAATTTGTGCTATCAACTTGACAATGCCATTTGTTCATATTTGCTAGAGACCCTTTATCACTCTATGAACTGTGGACATCAGTTTAATGTAATTATCAGAAAAGCTCATACAACTATTGACTATGCCAGAAATTATAGTTTGGAGAGAAAATTAGAAGCTTGGCTTCAAAAAGAGAAAACTTCATAAACACTTCAGGACTGTGGAAATTTTTACAGTTTAAATTTAAGAATTTAGTGATGGAGCTGGAGAGATGACTCAGTGTAAGAGTAATTGCTGTTCTTGCAGAGGACCTAGGTTTGGTTCCCAGCGCCAACATGGTAGTTCCCAACCAACTGTAATTCGAGTTAATTCAAGGGATTAAACATGCTTTTCTGGCCTCCGTGGAGCACCAGGCACACATGTGGTGCACATCATACGTGCAGGCCACACACACACACACACACACACACACACACACACACACAAAATTTTTTTAAATTCTTTAAAATAAAAAGAATTTTTACTTTAGTACTTGGTATATATTTTGTTTCAACCTCGGGGTTTAAAAAATACTTTGGAAGTCAGGCGTTGGTGGCACATGCCTTTACTCGGGAGGCAGAGGCAGGAAGATCTCAGTGAGTTTGAAGCCAGCCTGGTCTACAGAGTGAGTTCTAGGACAGCCAGGACTGTTTCACAGAAAAACCCTGTCTTGAAAAATCAAAATATAAAAAATACTTTGGCTTCTGGACATGGTGGTGCACACTTTTAATCCCAGCACTCCAAAGGCAGATGAAGGTGGATCTCTATGATTTGAGGCCATCCTGGTTACTATAAAGAGTTCCAGGCAAGCCAGAGCTATGTAATGAGACCCTGTCCCAAAAATAAAAATAGAAATTGGAATCTAGTAGAATAGTCTGTTTAGAAACTCTAGCATCACACTGATTTCTCTATGTTTTGATTTTTGTCTTTTAGGTCCACATTGGAATTAAAGGATTTGTTAAAGATTCAGTAACAGGAGCTGGGTTAGAGAATGCAACCATCTCAGTGGCTGGTATTAATCATAATATCACAACTGGAAGATTTGGTGATTTCCATAGATTGCTTGTTCCTGGAATTTACAATCTTACAGCAGTTTCAACTGGGTAAAAGTTTTAAACCTGACTCTTAATTACAATGCCAAGCCTCTCTTTAGGTGTAAGACAGAAGGACTAGCTAATGCTACTCATCAAATGTGGCTTCTGTTTTTCCTTCTTCCCTGATGCTTTGGTCCTTCAATAATGAGAAAGTACATCATGGGTGTTTTGTCATAGTCCACCCGTGTGAAGCATCATCATAACACTGGGAGGAAGAACAATTGGAAAAGCTCTACAGGAGACTCGGCTGCTGGAAGCATTGCTCAGCTAATTGAACCCGAGTAGAGGCAGCTAGGCTCTGTAGACAGAATCTGAAGGCCTGTCTTCACAGCCTTCTGATACATTAAAGCAGGGGTTTTTCACCTGTGCAAACCTTACTGCACGCTCACCTATGGGAATTTTATTGCTAACCTTTAATTCTGAGCTTCTGTAATGGGAGGAAAGTGGGAATGCTAGTCTGACAATGCAAAGACGGATAGCAGGAGTTACACAGGATAATTTGAATATCACAGCAGCTTTTTTTGGCAAACAGTCTAGTGTGTGATACCTGGGAAGCTTTGCGAGAGAAATAACTCTTTAAAGACTTACTGTCTTTCACATACTGTGAAAAAGCATTCTAAGATGGCTAAATTTATACAGTTTTCTTAGTTTAGTTTTGAGTTTTGATAGATCATTACGTGCAGAAGTATGGAAAATTTATACAGTTTTCTTAGTTTAGTTTTGAGTTTTGATAGATCATTAAGTGCAGAAGTATGGAAAAAAGGTCATTGTGTTTTTATAATGCTAACAAAATGTTGTGTGTCTTATATCCATACCACCTCCATTTCCAATGTGTTAAGGTATATGCCACTGACCATTAATAATATACTGGTGAAAGAAGGACCAGCTACAGAGATGGATTTTCCTCTTCGACCAACTGTGACTTCAGTAATTCCTGACTCAACTGAGGCTGTAGCAACTCCTGGTACAGTTGCCGTCCCTAATATTCCTGCTGGAACACCATCCTCCCATCAGCCAATCCAGCCTAAAGACTTTCACCACCACCATTTCCCTGATATGGAAATCTTCTTGAGAAGATTTGCCAATGAATATCCTAATATCACTCGTCTTTATTCGCTGGGAAAATCGGTGGAGTCAAGAGAACTGTATGTGATGGAGATATCTGATAACCCAGGTGTCCATGAACCAGGTAATCCGATGGCCTTCACATGGTCTCAGTAGTGCCTCTCAAAGTTGTATCACTGTGCTGTGTCTAGAAATGATATCTGTACACTGTGTGACTTCAGTTAGGAACACATAGTCAAAAAAGAACATAGAGCCAAATCTGTTCCTGGGAGAGAAAATCCATTTGCTAATCTACATCTGGATGGTATTAGTGTGTTCATAGATTGGATTCATTCAGCTGAGTTCAGTTTGGCACATGGATATACATTTATGTGGATTGGAAAGATATATATGTGATATGCAGATATATATGCTTTGAGCCTACCAGAGAGATATTCTTGTAAGGAAGCTACAATATGTTTATGTAGCTATTTCTTGTTGTTGGCTAATATATATTTACTTAATATTTTGGTTTATGATTTTTATATAAGGGGAAAAAACAGACTTCATGTTAACTGAAGAAGAAGAAAAGTCTTCCATGTAATTATTTGTTTTCAGGGGAGCCAGAATTTAAGTATATTGGAAATATGCATGGAAACGAAGTGGTTGGAAGAGAACTGCTATTGAACCTCATTGAATACCTTTGCAAGAACTTCGGAACAGACCCTGAAGTAACAGACTTGGTTCGCAGCACTAGAATTCACCTTATGCCGTCCATGAACCCTGATGGGTATGAAAAGTCCCAGGAAGGTAAAGCAGAACTGACTGGTAAAACCTAATCTGTTGGCTGTTGCACAACATGCTTATTTTGGAATAGAGAAGACATTAAACTTTATTTTTATGATTTGTGAGTGTTTTTAGCTTTTATGTACTTAGAAAATAGGGCAGACTTTTTAATTATATGATGAAACATATATATATATATATATATATATACATATACATACATATACATATATATAGTGTGTGTGTGTGTGTGTGGTATGTGTACACTAGTATGCTTGTGGAAGGTAGAGGTTGATATTGGGTTCTTATTCAATTGCTCTCATTTTCAAGAACCTGGAATTGGATTCAGATCAACTTGCAGATCAGTGAGCTCCAGGGATCTACCTAACTCCGCCCCCTAGCGCTGGATTACAGATGCACATTCAATGCCTAGCTTTTTAATGTAGGTGCCCAGGGTCCTAACAGGTCTTTCAGCTCTTAATCAAGATGTGGGATTCTTGTTTGGTTTTGCATTTCTGTAGTGGTTATTTGTCTTCATCAAGGTTCTCTAGAGGAACAGAACTGATAGAGGAGAGAGAGAGAGAGAGAGAGAGAGAGAGAGAGAGAGAGAGAGAGAGAGAGAGAGAGAGAGAGAGAGAGAGAGAGACCATAAAAAGAGATTGGTTAGAATGATTAGAAGCTGGGCAGTTCAACAATGACCGTGTACATTAGAGAACTAGAGAACTTGGTAGCTGTTCAGAGCAAGAAGCTGGAAGCCTCAAAACAAGTAACCAATGACTCCGACCAAGGCCAAAGCCCAGGCAGCTTCCTGGAGTCATGATGCAAGCCGCTAGTCTGAGGTCCGCAGCTGACTGCAGCAGCAGTGGATGCACTTGTCAGGAAGAAGGGAGCTGGTGGGTGCTAGCTTGCTTCTTCCTTCCCGTATTCTGTGCTGTCTGGGTCCCCCAGCCTATTGGACGGTAACACATGTGTTCAAGGCCAGTCTTTTTCATCATACTGCTCCATGTATGGGAAACCCCCTGGAAGGCATACCCCACAATGTGCTTTCCTAATCTTGTAGGTGTCTAGATCCGGTCAAGTCGACAAGCAAGATTAACCATCATTTATTAAAAATAACGGAATATTTTATAAATTGTTTCATTTTAACTGTTCTTATTATTATATTTGTAACCTTACTTTATCATTGGAAAAGTAAACCAGATAATAGTTGGAGCCAGCGTCTTCCGTACTCATCCAATTCCATGCATGCTAAGTTACTGCTTTCTGTTTCTCTGCCTCCCCTAGGCAAGCCCATGTCTCTGAGGCAGTGCTGAAGGGGCTGGGAGGACAGGTTTACACAGGCCACCTTCTACAGAACCCTAGAAGAATAAGAATCCATTGTCTCTCAACCGTGATCCCATAGGGAACTTTTAAATTTTTTCCCTTTAAAGGTTTGATAATTTTCATCTTGAATGAACTGCTAGTGGATAGCTTAACAGGGAAAAATTAAATTTATTTATATCCAGAAACATGAGATTCATACAGGTAGAAGGAAGTCTCAAGGGAGAACTAAGCAGTCAACATTTATATACACCTAAGCTAGGGGCTTGGATCTGGTTGGGTGGGAGGTGGTTATGGGCTGTGGAAGTCTGAGGAGAGAATGTTCACAGCCAGCAAGGATTGTTTTGTCAGGCAGATAAAGTCTGCTAGGTGACAACTATCTGTGATCATCTCTGGGTGAGGTGTCAGACCCCAATTTCTTTTATGTACAGTAGTGGCTTTCCTAGGCACAAAGTGGGGTGTCAGGTAGAAAAGCTTTTTTATAAAAGGACAGCTTTGCTGAGCTATTCTGTCTCTGCAGTCTCTCCATAGCCAACTTGAAGGATGTCCGGCCATCTGTTTTGGTGAGAGCCTTTGCTCTCCACAGCTGCTCCTAGCAGTGATCCCTGCAGGTGGAACAGGCACTGCAGTGTGGATGCACAGATAGGATGGATAGCTCACACTGCACTGACATGGCTCTCACACAGACAGACTCTGGTTGATCTTAGCGTGTTCAGGTTCTTGTTTCTCACTGTTGCCAGCATCACACACACACTCCCCCACCCTCCACCCCACCCCCACCACACACCTCCAACCCTCCTGAAGGGAGAACCAAGTCCCACCAGGGAGCCCAGTCAGCTCTTCCTCACGTGCAGTTCTCTGACTATGACAGCAGGTAGGCTCCTCGTTCATAGTAAGAATCCACACAGTTTAAGCTTGGATTAGACCTTCCTTTATTGGGTTAAACATCCAACAATGCTCTCTACTAATAGTAACTTTTTGTGACACAATTTTCTTTTTGTTGGTCTGTTTTTTCATGATAAAGTCCCAACAACTCAAGAGGTTGCTTATGTCATTGCATGTTTCTTATTAACACTTGAGCAATGCCTTAGTATCATTTGTGTAATTTGGATTTTTTTTTCCTTTTAAAGGATGAGTAGAGGGCAAATGCTAAAGATTAATGCTCTACCTCTTTCCTTTACAGATCTAGAAGAGGTTTGTTTTTTTAATATACAATGTTAAAAAAAGATACATTTTACTCACAGTGGGATTGGTAACAATGGACTTGATGTGCTTATACTTTAAGATGGCTGAAGGTGTGTGTCTGGCATTAAAATGTAGTAAAACATGTCTTAAATTTTAATCTTTTGTCCTGCAGGAGACTCAATGAGTGTAGTTGGCAGAAACAACAGCAACAACTTTGACCTAAACCGAAATTTCCCAGACCAGTTTGTTCCAATCACAGATCCTACCCAACCAGAGACCATCGCTGTGATGAGCTGGGTGAAGTCCTATCCGTTTGTGCTGTCAGCCAATCTGCATGGAGGTATGGCAGCTCTGTGTGGACTAAGTAGTTCTTATTGAGAGCATTTGAAAACCCTTCTGAAATTCTATCTGCTTATAGTCCTAGGCTAGTCAAGTGAGTATTCTATCACTGCTTTGTGACAGGGAACAGCTAAAACCTTTCCTCCTTGCTCTCTAGGTCAATGTCCTGGCTGTACTCTCCCCCAAACACTCTTTCTTTCTTTCCTTTGTTGTTGTTATTCTTTTAGACAGGTCCTCACCAAGTACCCAGGTAGGCCTGGGGCTCACCATGCTGGCCTTGCCTTTCAGAGAACCTCCTCCTGCCTCTGCCTCCTTAGTGCTAAGATCACAAGCAAACAACAAGCCCAGCTTCCCCTCATCTTTCTTCCACCTTTTCCTCTCATTTTTAATTTTAATGTTATTTATTACTGTGTATGTATGGTGTGTGGGGGGTATGTGCATGCTGTGGCATGTGTGTGGAGGTCAGAGGGCACCTTTCAGAGGTTGGTTCTCTCCTCCCACTGGATTTGAGGATCTAATTCAGGTTGTGAATTTGTCCTCAAGTGCTTTTCTCCCACTAAGCCATCTCCCCCTCCCTTCTTCTTCCCCTTCCCACCAGAGTATATCAAAATATACTCTGTTTTTATGATCTGAATATCATCAAAGTACTTTACACATTCACTAAAATCCAGTGTGAAGCTGCACAGCTCCAGCATGGCTGTTCTAGCTGTGCAGTTCATTGAGCTGGGTAGGCTTTGGGTCCATTTAATTTCACCATGTGATATTTTTAAATTGCAATGTCTTTAAGACCTATTTAGTTAAGAACACCTTTATATATGCTGCATGTATTTCTTGGGTGCAAATGTATATTGCTGAGAATTTTTTAAAGATGGCATGTGCTTTGAAAAGAAGAAATTGCATTTTTAAGAGTTTAAAAATCTTACAAGTGAGAAATATAAGAATTGCTTATTTTCACCTGTTTAGAAGAAATAAAGGAAGTTCCGGCGGTGGTGGCGCACGCCTTTAATCCCAGCACTCGGGAGGCAGAGGCAGGCGGATCTCTGTGAGTTCGAGACCAGCCTGGTCTACAAGAGCTAGTTCCAGGACAGGCTCCAAAGTCACAGAGAAACCCTGTCTCGAAAAACCAAAAAAAAAAAAAAAAAAAAAAAAAAGGAAGTTTCTCATAAAAAAAAAAGAACACCTTTATATTTCATGCATGGATATTATTTTATCACTTTGATTTTCAGCGGGGAAAGTAGTGGGGGTTTTTGTTGTTGTTGTTGTTTAGTTGGCGTTTGTTTCTTTTTAACAGGCTTGGGGATTGGTACCAAGGCCATGTGCATGCTAAACAAGCCCTCTGCCATGGGGTCACATCCCTAGTCTTTATTTTTCCTGTATGTAAAGATAATTGGCCTTGAAAGTCTCATGATGCCCCTTCTGTCTTACTTTTTCTGCTGCTGTGATAAAGCACCCTGACAAACTCTCCCTAAGGGAGAAGGGTTCATCTCATCTCACAGTTCCAGGGCACAGTCCATCCTGGCAGCAGAAGTCTGAGGCAACCTCTCATTTAGGAAGTGGAGAATGATCAGTGCTTGAGTTCAGCTGGTTTCCTCTGCTAGTTTCCAAGGAACGGTGCTGCTGTCTGTTGTGTGGGTCTTCAGGTTAGAATTAGCATAATCTGGATAATCCTTAAAGTATGCCTAGAGTCTAATCTAGTCTAAATAATGCTTCACAGGTGTGTCAGAAGGCTTGCCTGCCTGGATTCCTTCCAGATCCTGTCTAAGTCACAGTCAGCACAATTCTGAAAAGCTTGTATCATGTTACTAATACATTTTGAAACAGTTAATGGTGCCTTTTCCTGTTTCCCTTGTAGGTTCTTTGGTAGTTAACTATCCATTTGATGATAATGAACAAGGAGTTGCTACATACAGTAAATCACCAGATGATGCTGTGTTTCAACAGATAGCACTTTCTTATTCCAAGGTATGTTTGTCTTTGAACAGCAGATGCTGGGAAGTTAATTCAGAAAAACTACCTTAAAATAAAGCATTCATAGTCGGACAGTGATGGTGTATAATAATGCCTTTAATACCAGAGGGAGATGATCTCTGCGAGTTCCAGGCCAGCCTGCTCTACAGAGAAGTTCAAGGCAAGCCAGGGCTACACAGAGAAAAAAAATAACAATAAAATAAAATAAAGCATTCAGGTCAAGTACTTTCATAGCTATCATACCCATGATGCTTTGCTTTTCCTTCTTTCTTCTTTATCCTGTTTCTCATCTCACTTTTGAACATTTATGTCTCTTTCTCCATTAGCTTTTAAACTCAAGTCATGCATTTCATCTATGGTTTTTTGTTTGTTTGCTTTGTTTGTTCTCCTTTTTATTTATTCCTTTATCTCCTTTATTATTTATTATCTCCTCTTTATTCCTCTTAAATTTCATTTTATTTTATTGGGGGGGGTTGCAGGTGCAGAGGGTGGATACAAAGGGTTGGGGAAGTGAATGGGATAGAGATGCATGACATGAAAGACACAAAGAATAATATTCCTCAAATTGTTCCACACAATAGAAACAGAAAGAACACTGCCAAACTCTTTTTATGAGGCTATAATTACCCTGATATCCAAACCACACAAAGACATTACTAAGAAAGAGAATTACAGACCAATCTTGGACTCACTCATGAACATTGATGCAAAAATACTCAATAAAATAAATAACTGGCAAACCAAATCCAAGACCACATCAGAAAAATCATCCACCATGATCAAATCGGCTTCATCCCAGAGATTCAGGGATGGTTTAACATATGAAAATCTGTCAATATAATCCACCATATAAACTGGAAAAAAAAACACATCATCATCTCATTAGATGCTGGAAAAGCCTTCAACAAAATCCATCCCTTTATGATAAAGGTTATGGAGAGAGCAGGGATACAAGGAACATACTTAAATAATAAAGGCAATATACAGCAAGCCAACAGTCAATATCAAACTAAATGGAGAGAAACTCACAGTGATCCCACTGAAATCAGGAACAAGACAAGGTTGTCCACGCTCTCCATATCTATTCAATGTAATTGTTAAGGTCCTAGCTAGAGCAATAAGACAACAAAAGGAGATTAAGGGGATACAAATTGGAAAAGAAGAAATCAAACTCTTACTATTTGCTGACGATATGATAGTTGTGACCCCAAAAATTCTATCAAGGAACTTCTACAACTCTTAAGGTAAAGTTTTACCACAATATAGAAAGGGTAAAGCGTCTGTGTTTTCTAAACTTTGTATAATGAGCACAATTACTTTTCCAATTAGAAATACTAAGATAGGGACTGGGAAAGCTGCACCGCTAGTAACAAGCATGATAACCTGTGTTCAGATCATGCCCCCCCATAACCCCGGCCCTGGGCAGGCAGACAGGAAGACTCCTGGAGCACCCTGGCCAGCCTTGATGAACCCATGAGCTCTGAGCTCAAAAAAATAAAGTGGAAAATGATTGGAGAGGACACTCTTCAATCTCTGTTCTCCACACACACTGGCATGATGAATTCCGCTGACATTTTTAATTACATACACTCCCACCAAACATACAAAGAAGGGTCAGGGTGTGTATGTGTATAATTTAAAAATAGTTCTAAGAAAAAAATTCTATGTGACTTGAGTAGTAGGTGCAGCAATTTCCAATTTTGGTGACTGATTCTGTGATTTTATTGGTTCTGGATCATAAAGGTTATTACTTCAACTCTGTACTCTCTAATTACAACCTTTTACCATTCCACCTTTATACTCCTTCCTTCTCTGCGAATGGACCTGTGAGATTCATATTCAGAGTTGCTAATAAAAGAATGCAGCTGTTGATTTTACTTTTAAAAAATATTACCTTTTATTTGGAGAACATGCATACAGTAAAAAGAATGTATATTATTACCACCTATCAAAATCAAAATTAATTCATCAGAGTTTTTTCACATATTCCCATCATACTTTGTACTTATGCATTCATTAATATTTTTGTTGTTTGTTTGTTTTTTGAGACAGGGTTTCTCTGCATAACAGCCCTGACTACCTTGGAACTCACTGTGTAGACCAGGCTAGCCTCAAACTCGCAGAGATTCACCTGCCTCTGCTTCCTAGTACTGGGATTAAAGGCATGTACCACCATGCTCATCCCAACAGTTCTTTACCTTAGTTTTATTTCTTTGAACTACTAAACTTTTCTTTTTAATTTATTTCCCTGTAGCCATATCTCTCAGTGATATTTCTAAGGCTCGTTCACACCCTTTGGTCATACCTGCTTTCTCAGTATCCAGTCCTCAGTAGTTAGCATTGTCTTCATTTGGTTTCTTTAGCTGTGATAAAGACCATGACCAAAAGCAACTTAGGGAGGAAAAGGTTTATTTGGCTTGCATATCCTGGGTCACAGTCCATCGAGGGAAGCCAAGACAGGACTCAAGGCAGGAACCTGGAGGTTGGAGCTAGAAGCCATGGGGAAATGCTGCTTACTGGTTTGCTCCTCATGGCTTGTTCAGCCTGCTTTCTTATAGCCCCTGGGACCACCTGCCTATGGGGTGGCACTACCCACAGCAGTCTGGACCCTCCTACTTCATTCATTAACAACAACAAAAAAGTGCCCTACAGACTTGCCTACAGGCAGCCTGACTGAGGCATGTTCCTCTACCCATCTTCCCAGATGTGGCTATGTTTATATTGAGTTGACAACAAGCAGCACAACGACCAGCTTTCTCCTCCATTGCATTCTTACAGCGAGAACACAGAATAGCCACACAGCTGTGGCACCCACAAAGCACAGCTGAGCCCTCAGTCTGGGGTGGCAATGTTTCACATTTTGCTCCTTGACCGCCAATTCATTTCCCACTGTGGTGATTCTAAGCCTTTCACCTGACTCCGCGTTTTCTCAGTAGGTGACTTTGTACTGAACAAAAGCAGAACTGCATAAACTGGTGTGAGTCATCCTGATTCCATCTTTGCAGCCATTTACGGGTGCCCTACCTGTCCTATCTTCCTTTTCTGAATCCACTGCATCCTGCCTTTGCTGGAGTCTTGTGTCTGTCTGCTCTTGCCAGTGGGAAGATGGTCATTAAAGTCCTCTGTCTTTGTTCACAGTCTCCTTTTTCTTGGATATTAAGCAACTTAGGTAAAAGTAAGGACTTACATAAGCCTTAATAAGCACCCAAAGCTGTCTCCCTGGAATTTCCTCTTCGTGCTTCAACATTTCTCCAGCATGAACAGTCTTGGGAGTTCTGAGTGACAGACAGTGGTGGCTGTGTAGTAGCCATCCTCTTGTGTGTCTCCTCATCTGGTACAAGCGAACTTTGTAGTTACCAAAATTCTACCCCAGTACTAGGAAAGATCTTGGAAAAGCAATTAGCTGAGTTAAAAATAGCAGGGCTGGCAAGATAGCTCACCTTAGGTGCTGGCTGCTAAACCTGGTGACCTGAGGATGGACCCAGATGGTGAAAGGAGAGAACCAACTTCCACAAGGTGTTCTCTGACCTCCTCTATACATGCAAATAAGGAAATGGAAAACAATAATAAGATTACTTTTCATGCATCCATTCCACTTTGCTCCGTCAGGAGGGCTAGGCCGTGAGAAAGAGCTGATGAAAGCTGTGGAAGGAGACAGCTGTAGAGATACCGGGGTGGGAAAGTGCAGAGCAGTGAAGTGCAGGCCAAAGGAGGGAGCCCAAGATGCTAAACAAGCAGTGCAGCAAATGAGAGCACCGAGATACTGAGAACAGATTTCAAAATGCACACAATTTAAGAGATCTAGTATTGCCAGGTAGTGGTGGCAGATGCCTTTAATCCCAGCACTAGGGAGGCAGGGGCAGATGAATCTGTTAGTTCAACGCCAGCCTAGTCTACAGAGCAAGCTCCAGGAGAAACCCAGTTTCAAAACAAAAAACAAACAAAAGGATCTGGCATGGTCCAAAGGGAAGAGACACAGTTTAAAAGGATAGGTACGTTAAAGGGGAGTCTTGAAATGCAGGGCTTCTGGAGGAGAAAGAAAGGGGAGAGAATTAAAGGGGCCTTCTGATAGTTTAAGAGCAAGAAAAAGAAAAAGGGAAGTGTAGGATTGTATGAGACAGAAAAATAGTGCAAAATCCAAAGCCCTGTAACCTCCCACTTCCCAGCAGGGCGAGCAAATAAAACAACCTCATGCAAGTGTTGGACTTCGTTAGACTGACAGGAATCATGTAAAAGAACCCCATAATAGAAAAAAGAGCAGAGAGAAATATCCACGGAGAATAGTTGTAAGAGTTAGGAACTGAATATAGACAAGGAAACCCTCTTACTCCAAAAGGCAGTCAGCAGAAGAAAGTCGTAAGTTGGAACACCAAAGAAATTAAGTGTAAATTGAGATTTATAATCTATTTTTAACTGATTTGAGGTGTTGTGAGGAAGGGTTATAGATTCATTCTTTTGCATGTAGTCAGTGTCTTCATACTATTTGTAAAAGATATTCCTTGCCTGTTGAACTGTTTTGGTGCCCTTGCGAAATATCAGTGACCAGAATAAACTTCCTAGGCCATTCATGTATCACATACCACCTTCACTGGCTCCTTACGGCTCTGAGAGTGAATCAGTATGCTGACAGTTAGGGCCTAGAACAGTGGTGTCCATAGTGTGGTTTATACTAGATGATCTGAGAAGATGGAGGAAGAATGCTAGAAATCTAAATAGATTTCTCAGTGTCCTTTAACTTTTATAAATGTTTGTAATCTACATATTGGTCCACAGTAGAACAGTACATCTGTGTAGTGTAATCTGATGGGTAGGTTGACATGGATGGACAGGGATGGAGTCAGAAAGATAGCAGATCGTGGTACCAGTCTACAGCAGAAAACCAGAAAGCAAAGTATGGCTGGGTGTGGTGATGCACACCTTTAAGCCCAGCACTTGAGAGGTAGAGGCAACAGGATCTCCATGGTCTACATAGAGAGTTCCAGGACAATGAAGACTACACAGTAAGACCCACACCAAGAAAAGCACGCAAACAATTATTACAGTGATCTAAAATAATAGTTTTTATGTGAGTGTGGTGGGATCATATGCCTTTAATGGGCGTAGTTAGTTTCTATTAGGAGCTTGTTTATATATTTTAAAGTTAAGTGGCTAATTTTCAAGGTGGTAGAAAATTTTTTATATTTTTCTCTTCACTCTATTTTGTCCTTTTTAATTGCCAAGGAAGACAATGAAACTTTAGCCATCTTTCAGAGTTTAATTTCTTCAGGAAAAATTTTTCCCCAGTCAAAAGCCATCTTCTCTCCGCTGGATTCCTGTAGCATTTATTTGTGCCCCCGTAGAACTGTAAATAATTGCACATGTACTTATACCAGATGCCAGCCTGCATACTGAAGACACCAAGACACAGATTGTTTCCAGGAGTGTTATTCTAAAAGAAGGAAAATGGCTGGAGAAATGGCAATAAAGAAATAAAAATAAGAAAAAAATTCCAGTCTCCCCACTCCATACTAGAATGTTGACTGGCTTGGTCTTGTGTAGACAGCTGTTGCCGTACCCAGATCTTTAATTTTGATTAATTTTTTTTCTTATTATTGTATGTGAATGTATGTTGTAGGGCAGGAGAAAGGGATTGCATGCCATGGCATGTGTGGAGGTCAGAGGACCACTCTGGAGTCAATGTGGATTCCAGGGATCAAACTCAGGTCTCCAGGCTTGTGCAGCAAGTATACCTTTACCCACTGAATCATCTCGGTGACTCTTCATTTTTATTAAAAAAAATTTACACAGTGAAAATTCAACAGACATAGAATCGTATACATTGGAGTGTCTCAGACTTTATATGGCCGTGTTCTCCCACTTCACACCCCTTGTGATAATCTTTGAAAGCTTTTACCTGTATCCATCCAGCACTTTTTTTTTAAATGTCCATGCAAACAAATAATAGTAAACATTCTTTTTTCTTTTTTCAGGAAAATTCCCAGATGTTTCAAGGTAGACCTTGCAAAGATATGAGTGTTCTTAATGAGTATTTTCCTCATGGGATAACAAATGGAGCTAGCTGGTATAACGTCCCAGGTACAGATCACGGCCTTACAACTTGGGTTTTCTGTTCTCTTGAGTGTTCCTGCTTGTTAATGATCTTTTCCAGTTGTGAGAAAGAACTGTTGTTTTTTAAAAAGGCTCAAATGATTTAAGGCATTGCAATAACCTTTTCAACTGTTTTGCAATTGTTGCTCTTTGAGCTACATAAACATATTGCACTGCAGCCTGGCCAGTGTACAGATTTTTACCTTCAAATCATTATGGATCTTTCATGTGCTAATGGGAAGACTGCAATACAATGAGTTCTTAATGAAAATACAGCATGTTAACTCTCCCATGAGTTACTATTATTTTTGAGTCATTGCAGAGACAAGATAATTTGGCTTTTTACTAGGAATGATTCTCACCCTGTAGAATCTAAACTATTTAAAATTATTCTGAATAATGTATTTTTAACTCCTTGTCTTTAGGTGGCATGCAGGACTGGAACTATTTACAGACAAATTGCTTTGAAGTAACTATCGAACTAGGCTGTGTGAAATACCCATTTGAGAATGAGCTGCCAAAGTACTGGGAACAAAATCGAAGATCTCTAATTCAGTTCATGAAACAGGTAACTACTCAGGAACAAATGGATTTCTTCCAAAACCAAAATGAGCTTTGTGTACATGTAGCTTTTATATAGTGAAGTTAGAGTATGTCTTTAAAACATTTGTACATTTTAAATGTTGTATGAGTATCTACATATATGTATGTGCACCATGTGTGCAGTGTCTATGGCAGCCATGTGGGTGCTGGCAAGCAAATCCAGGTCCTCTGCAAGAGAAGCTAGTATTCTTTAACCACTAGCTTCAGTCCCAGAATAGTTGCCCAATTTCTATATTCCAGTTTGTTTTGTATATTTACCTAGAAAATTTGTGTATGTAGATGAGTTTATTTGTCTGATTGGGGAAGAGGACAAAAGTTATTAAACAAAGTACCATTTGCTGTAATGGTTAGGGATCCCTTTTTATCCTGCCTTTGTAAAATGCTGACATGAATTAGCTACTCACCAGCATTTGTTAGGTGATAGGAAGGATATTTTTCTTATTGTCGTTGATTGATTGATTGATTTGATTGATTGTGTGTGTGTGTACACAAGTGTGTAACAGTTTCCTTTTATTTGAATATGCATGGTGGCCAACAGGCAAAGAGTCTTCAGAAATATGTGAGTGGTTAATTAGAATAACCTAATACGTTAGGTTACCACATTTCTATAGTTTTCCTGAGTTTATACACTAATATTAAAAACATTCTGTGCTATGTATTGACATGTATAGAGAAGGCAAACAACTGGCACAAAAACACCTACTCCACAGCTAGGTTTATAACAGTGCTTTTACATTTTGCTGTGTTTGCTTTATATGACAAATAAACAGATGGATGAACTATTTCAGTGAAAATTAGAGATGTTAGAATATTTTACCTTCAAATACCTGGACATCTATTTACTTTTATTTATTCATTTATTTAAATATTATACATATGGATGTTTTGCACATACGGGTGCTTATGGAAGCCAGAAGAAGTAATCAGATCCTCTGAACTGGAGTTATAGACAGTTGTTAACTGCCATGTGGGTGCTGGGACATGAACCCAGGTCTGCTGGAGGAGTAACCAGTGCTTTTAATTGCTGAGCCATCTCTCTAGCCCCTAGGCATCTATTTCCTAAAAATAAGAATATTCTCCTATATGACATCTTTAAGTGCTATTATCTCACCTAAAAAAATTATACCAGCCGGGCGGTGGTGGCGCACTCCTTTAATCCCAGCACTCGGGAGGCAGAGGCAGGCGGATCTCTGTGAGTTCAAGACCAGCCTGGTCTACAAGAGCTAGTTCCAGGATAGGCTCTAAAAAAGCTGCAGAGAAACCCTGTCTCGAAAAACCAAAAAAAAAAAAAAAAAAAATTATACCAGTTCTCTAATATTACATAATATCTGCTCTATATTCAAATTCCTATGTACCCTCCATGTAATCTTACAGAAATATTTATAAGCAGGATATGGTATATTTGATTGTTGTATCTCCTTACTCTTTTTAATTTAGAACATTCTTCTGTCTTAAAGCAGTCCATTTGGAACAGACCCGCATGTTTTCTTTTGTAGTATCCTATATTCTGAAATAGTCATAATGTCCTAAAATTTAAAATGTTGTTATGTTCTTCACATGGCCTCTGTTTTCAGAAACAAAAATACATTTTAATGAGCACATACATTTAGCTTTACTCAGAACCCCAAAGTCTTGGTAGCTCCTTTGTTTGCATTATTAGCAATCTGTTATTTTGTATATGAGCTCCCAAAGTATTTAGATGATCATTCCCCTTAAAATCTAGTATTCTTGTTCTTTACCCAGGTTCATCAGGGTGTCAAAGGATTTGTCCTTGATGCCACAGATGGTCGGGGCATATTAAATGCCACCCTCAGTGTTGCTGAAATCAATCACCCAGTGACTACTTACAAAGCTGGAGATTACTGGCGCCTCTTGGTCCCAGGGACTTACAAAATCACAGCATCTGCTCGAGGGTAAGTGGTAAATACTTTCAGATTGGGGCTTGGGAGTAAGACAAACATGGCTCCCTTCTAGAAAGTTATTTCCAGAAAGTCCCAGAGAGCCTGCAACATGGAGTTCAATGCATGGAGGCTTAGAGCTAGTTTCAAGGCCGAGCACTGTTGCCTGTGGCACTGCACCATCAGACAGGTCTCTGAAGTCACGTTTCTGCCTGCCCAGCTCTGATCACCTGCCCTGCCTGCCACTTCCGTCGCTGTTAGTAGTATAGCTGGGATGTACTTGTTGGAAGAAGCAGGAGAAAAGGCAAATGCTCTGCCTAGTAAATTCATGCTGCCCCACAGAGGACACCATTCTGCAGAAATATATTTGTTCCCTTTTATGGCTTTTTCAAGCTCTCACGTGCATTCATTTCTCTGTGATGCATTTACATCATTGCTTCAGTGACAGTTTCTGCTGGTTGCAAGCTCTGAGAAGGGCTATTTTCCTCGTATGGGCTTGTTTACCTTTTTATCTGTCTGTCTATCTGAAAGACAGGGTCTTATGTAGCCCAGGCTGATCCTAAAACTCCTATTCCTCTCAAGTGCATACCCAACTGATTTATTTATTAAAAAGACAATGAGCCTATGACTTGTTTTTTTCCTTTTTTTAGAAAACTAAAACAACCTGATTTTCTTTGAAGTCCTTTACAAGTGGCTTAGAATTGTAAACACTTATTTAATCTGAATCTTCTCTTGTTTTGAGGCAGGAGCTGGTATAGTTCAGGTTGGGCTTTAAACGTCCTGGGTAGTGGAGGTTGACCTTGCTTTTCTGATCCTCCTGGAATGCTAAGGTTACAGGCTTACCACCACACTCAGATGGGTTTTTTTGTTCTTGATTTAATAAGACTAAGCACTACTGCAGAACATTCCTTTTCCTTTCTAGCCAGCATATTTGTGAAGCTAATCTACCCGTCCATTGGAGGAAAGCTAAATATGCAGAGACACTTAGAGTTGGTAGTACCTTTTCTTCCTTCCCACAAAGAACAGGTCTTTTAAATATGTAGTGACTCATAAACAAGGTCAGAAGTTCATACTAATGCATTACAAAGTTATTCTGGGTTGTTGTTTTTTTTTTTTTTAACTTGGCAGAATATTAGAGAAACTAGAGCACCAGGTGTCTAGGCAGAGTTATCTTTGGTAGAGAGAGAATGTCCTAAGTTGCTACCTCAGGCTTTTCCACCCACATACCTTAAAGGCTGATTAGTGGACTCAGACTCCAGGAGTCACTGGGGATCTGCAAGAGTCTCAAACTGCCATTTGAAATCACATTTTAATTTTTTTATTATTTTAAGTGTATGAATATTTTGCCTGCATATATGCCTGCGTATGCCTGTTGCCCACAGCAGCCAGAAGAGGGTGTTGGCTCCCTAGAACTAGAATTACTGATGATTGTGAACTCCTTGTGCGTCCTGGGATTTGCACCCAGGGCCTCTGGAAGAGCAGCCCGTGAGTGAATGCTCTTAACCACTGAAATCCTTTTTGTTGTTATTGTTTTTTTATGTTTGTTTGTTAGTTTTGAGACAGGGTCTCTCTACATAGCAGGGGCTGTCCTAGAATTCATGGCAACCAGACTGTCCTCAAACATAGAAAATCACCTCCCTATTCCGGAATTAAAGTTGTGTGCCACCATGTCCAACATGAAATTCTAATTTAAATCTTAGACACACATCCATATTATACTTTTACCTATGTTTGTTCTTTGTTATTATATTTTTAATAGTAAGTTGCCTCAAAGTTGAAAACTTGACTCTTTTGGGAACTACATCACAGGTATTCCATGGAGTCATGTATTCTCTGTACACCTCTATTTCCCAGGGCTTGGATACTAAGGAAATACGGGTCTGATCCGTCTGCTTTATTCTAGGTATAACCCTGTTACCAAGAACGTGACCGTCAGGAGTGAAGGTGCTGTTCAGGTCAACTTCACACTCGTTCGGTCTTCAACAGACGCAAACAATGAATCTAAGAAAGGAAAGGGGGATAGCACCAGCACCGACGATGCCAGTGACCCCACTACTAAAGAGTTTGAAGCATTAATCAAGCACCTTTCTGCTGAGAATGGTTTGGAAGGCTTCATGCTAAGCTCATCCTCAGACCTGGCTCTGTATCGATACCACTCATACAAAGACTTATCCGAGTTCCTGCGAGGACTGCTGATGAACTACCCACACATTACAAATCTTACCACGTAAGAATCACCTGGTTTTCTTTCACTTTCTTTAAGTGGGTTCATTCATGCTTTGCCACATCCAGATGAATCTTAGACTTACTTAGAGGTATTTGGGAGCTAAATGTACGAGAGTTGCAGTCTAACCATTTTACAAGGAGATTTTTCTGATAGCACGTCTCGGGTGTGTTGGGTTAGAGGTGCAGACTGAGCCTTCTAACAGTGAAAGCTTCTCTTCCTAGTGCTTCCTATGACTGATCTTACACGCTTGCCATGTTCCAGCTGCGAATTTATATTCTGACTGAATGTTGTTTAGCTTATTTTATTTTGCTGAGGGCAGTGGACACATTTTGGAACTATGACCCTACCTGCCAGTGATCATGTATGAGACTTTTTGTCAAATAGAAAAGAGGCCTGGCTGCTGTCACTGCTACATTCTGGTCTGTACATAGTCTCTCACTGGAAACTTTAAAGACATGTTTGGTCGTGACCCTGGAAAGTCCACAGTACTAGCTCATGTCAGAGTGGTAATTGGGACAGCTTTCCCTCCATTCTGGGGTTTCTGTGCCCAGGTTCCTGTGTCATTCTAGGTCTTCGTGCCTTGATGCAGCTACTCCAGAACTTCCACCATGAGTTGACTGCTGTGCTTTGCCTGCTGCAGGGAGGATGTTTACCTTTGCCACAGGCTTACAAGCTACATTCTGCAGACCTCATGAGCATCGTTTAGCCTTTACTTTTTTTACTTGTCTCATTGCATTGATTCTTTTAATTTTTCCAGAAACTTTTGCTTCTTAAAGTCTAATTTACAATGTTTATAGATGTAGAGCAGTATTTGCAGAGCCATCTAACTTCCTTTATTCAACTGATTTTTTAGCATTTCTGCCTTGTTGGGCTCTAAAGTCATCTACCCTACTACCACATACAGTTTAGTCTCCTTTTTAAAGATAAAACCCAAATTGAACATTATTCTGCTAACTCAGCTCATTTAATTGTTTGTGTTTGTTTGTTTTAGCTCATTTAATTATTTTAATCCTTCTAATTGAAGGGGTTTTTTTTATTCAAAGGTTTCTTTCTTTTCTTTTTCTTTCTTTTTCTTTTTGGTTTTTCAAGACAGGATTTTTTGTTTAGCTTTGGCTTTGGAGTCTGTCCTGGAACTCACTCTGTAGACCAGGCTGGCCTCATACTCATAGAGATCCACCTGCCTTTGCCTCCCAAGTGCTGGGTTTCAAAGCATATGCCACCACTGCCAGGTGCTTTTGAAAATTAGATATTTCCTTAAAATACAGCATATCTGCCATTGGTAGAGACAGACTTTTTTAGGCACTAAGTGTCACTGAATGGCATCATTAAAAACAATGACCTTTTCAATTTAATGTTAATCCATCACTTCTGGCCAGCTCTAATAAATCTTCTGTCGCAGTAAAGAAAGCCAGCTTTGCTGACTTTTTGTTTCTGACTTGTAAAAGTTTGGGACAGAGTGCTGAGTATCGTCACATTTGGTCCCTCGAAATCTCCAATAAACCCAACATGTCAGAACCTGAAGAACCAAAGATTCGTTTTGTTGCTGGTATCCATGGAAATGCTCCGGTTGGAACGGAACTGCTTCTTTCTTGTGAAAGTAGAAATTTGATAATTTATTTTGTTTTTATTGACTTAGCTTTTCCTGTCAAACTGATATTGCATTTATTGTAAAGTGTATAAACTGTATTATTCATATAGATTAATTTAGATTTTAAAGAGACACTCCTACACTTAGTATATTTAAATATTTCTATAATAAGAGTTGAAGTGGCTCAGTTGGAAGACAGATGCCAGCTAGAGCAGTGTGGTGAGGCCCGGAGTCTGCAGGGCTGCCCAGCAGAGTCATGGGCTCCAGTCTGGCGATGCTCTACTCTTGGTTTACTTCCTTTGCTCAAGGGAAACTATTCCTCCTAAGGTTTTCTGACACTGTGACTTACTCTTTAAAAGACTTTCAAGGGTTTTCGTGCTTTGTTTTCTTCATCTTTGTTTCTATTTTTAAAATCCGTAAGTTAAGTTTAACATAACACTTGATTACTTGCTGACTTTTTGTTTCTGACTTGTAAAAGTTTGGGACAGAGTGCTGAGTATCGTCACATTTGGTCCCTCGAAATCTCCAATAAACCCAACATGTCAGAACCTGAAGAACCAAAGATTCGTTTTGTTGCTGGTATCCATGGAAATGCTCCGGTTGGAACGGAACTGCTTTTGGCTCTGGCAGAATTTCTTTGCCTGAATTACAAAAAGAACCCAGTTGTTACCCAGGTAAGAGAATAGCCTGTTTTGCCATACTTTGAAGACAAAGCTTTGGGATCATTGACTTCAAGGCACCATTTAAAAATTTTAAGTTTCTTACTAGATTTCACACAGAAGCACTTTTAGTACATGTGTCACTGTGAGAAAAAGAACGGCCTTTGGATACAGTCAGTGTTCATAGTGTCTTTCTAGTGTATTTCTTTGTATTAGTCATAAAAGTTTGCCTTCAGTCCTATACTCCTTTAAGCTGAGCCTCCTTTTAACCTTACCCACAATTCTGTGCGAATGAACTACTATACTGAAAAGTAGAATGAAAGACATAATTCTTTTTGCCTTTTCATATAATATATAAAATCATTGGGAATCTTGGCTGCAAGTAATTGTATACAAACTGATACATTATCTTATTTAGCGATCTGTGGCTGTAGAAAAGAAGTTTGTCCTAGGGGCTTAGGCATATATGACTAAGAAGCCTTGCTTTGTGTTGTCTTAGGGAAAACAGGGCAAGAACACTCAGTAATTAGCACTGCCTGTACTGAATTTAGGAAAAGTGGGAAGAACTAATACTTGTTGAATGTACACTGGCTGTGCCAAGCACTGTTGCCCAGAACTTTGTACACATTGTTGTTCGTTGCTCATCCTTTCAAGGATGGGGATCTCTAGTCCATACAGTGAAGACAGAAATAGAGGTATTTGTTAATTTACAAAACATCTGGAAGCCTGTAATTAAACCAACAAACATAAACCAACATATAAAGGCTAGTATTAGTGTTATTTTTCTTGTAATGAAAAACAAGCACCAAGTGTATCTTGCTATAAAGTCCATGCAGTGTAGCTGTATTGCACCATCCTCCCCCAGAGAGACTGGGAAAGAACTGGTGTCTTGATTAGGATCAGAAGGAACCTGTATGCCTAAATGAAATCATACTTAATAAAAAATTATTTTATCATCTCTAGTGGGTCCAAAGCCTGAAATAAACTGTATTTTTCTTTAAAAACAAACTATATATATACATATACATATATATGTATACATATACATATATATATATATTTGAAGCAAATGAGAATTCTATTTTACATTTTAGTTTCTTTTAGTGTTCTGCCTTTTAAAATAACTATTTAAAGTGAACAATAAAGAGTGTGTTTAGGGGGAAGACCCTATCATTCCACATAGCGCTAATGAACCCTTGATTTCTTTTTCATTTTAGTTGGTTGACAGGACTAGAATTGTGATTGTACCTTCTCTAAATCCAGATGGGCGAGAGCGAGCACAAGAGAAAGAGTGTACCTCAAAGACTGGGCAAGCGAATGCCCGTGGCAAAGACCTGGACACTGACTTCACAAGTAGGACTCAATTTTAGGTCATTAAAGTACTTGGAGGATAACTTTCTATACTAGGAGACTGATCAGCCCCACTCATAGATGAGGAATGGGGTAGTACTTGTCTTAAGTTATGAGTGTGAAATATAAATCAGTACAGACATCTAGAAAATATTTTCAATTTTTTCCCTTTCACTTTGATACGTAATTGAAGCTTTGTATTTTATTTTTTGAAAAAAAAGTTAGGATTATGGGGGTGTTCTAATTTGTATAGAGGTAACAAAGGCCCTCTTTCTCTCTACCTTTCTGAATATGTGTATATACACAGGGTATTTGCATGTTGTTATATATAATGTTACTAATGTGCACACATGATCTCAAACGATGCACAACTCAATAACTTGCCTGTGAGAACATGTCTTTTTTTTTTGCTTGAGGTAGCATGTGGAGAGACAGTTACCCACAAGTTTTGTAAGTGAGAGTTATATGGAATTCAAATACAGTATTTCTTTATGTTTCACTAAAATTTAGAACTTGGTATTTAACTTTTCTCTTTTTTAGGTAATGCTTCCCAACCAGAGACCAAAGCCATCATTGAAAACTTGATTCAAAAACAGGATTTTAGCCTTTCCATTGCTTTAGACGGTGGTTCTGTGCTGGTCACATATCCCTATGACAAGCCAGTCCAGACAGGTATGTTCAGTATCAGTGCACACATGCAGGATTTAAGCCTTGTAGGAAAATTCCAAGTCACTAAGTAATATCCCTTCTAAATGTTTCTCAGTAGTGAGAAACATTAGTAGTGGATTGCTCTCTGCTCAAATGATCAACCTCAGATAATTGTCCATCCTGTACTTGAAGAATTGGGGCAGATTGGAGAGGGAAGGCCTGATCAAGGCCAAGCTACATGAGTAGCAGGATCTAGTCACATCTGTTCAGTGTGGTCTGCTGTCAGGTTTTGAGGAATTGGTGTTCGTAGAACATGAGAATACCAAAAGGAGTGTGGCACAGTGCCAGATGCTCATGGTAACAGGCTAAGCACTCCTTCCCATGTTTGACAACTTGCCTAGTGGGCTGTGCCTTGGGTTAAGCTAAACAGTTGGTTGTTGAAGTTCTACCAGCTCACAGCATATGCAGAGTTTGAGTTATTTTCAATGCAGTTACAAGGGACATTGCTGTTAGGCCCCAGCTGTCCATAGCTGAGGTATAATAAACTGAAAGAAGAGTCTATCTTGGTATAGTAAGTAGCCTGTCATATAAACTCACTGTTAGTATTTTTTTAATGTAAGGAAGATGTTTGTTCTAAAGTATTATCTTGAACTAAACAAAACAATATTGTTATTTATGGTAGCTCCCTCATAAACTTCAGTGGGGTGAAGAACTTACTAGAGGGGGTGGGAGAGGACTTGAATCCGCAATACTGAACTTAACCAAAATCTTTCCAATTTCTCCACTGACTTTCAAATTTTTCTTCTTGGTAGTGGAAAACAAAGAAACTTTAAAGCATTTGGCATCTCTTTATGCAAATAACCATCCATCGATGCACATGGGTCAGCCCAGTTGCCCAAATAAGTCAGGTAGGCATTTTCCCTACCCTGTGCTGCTCATTTTAGTTGATTGCTTTGGGGAGAAGAGAGCCTGTTGGTCATGTTGATCATACGTCTCTCAATGGTTTTACAGATGAAAACATCCCAGGAGGAGTGATGCGTGGAGCAGAGTGGCACAGCCATCTGGGCAGCATGAAGGTATGTTTCCGAGAACACTGGTAGAGTGGGCTTCAGACTCGTGGTCATTGAATGAAAACACAGGTTCTTTTTCTAAGACAGGGAAGTGATTGGCATCTGCCTTGTGACTTTCTCAACATGTTTTCGTCTTAAATTAACCTGACAGTCATTTTCTATTTTAAACATTCTTTTTTTTTTTTTTTTTTTTTTTGGATTTTCGAAACAGGGTTTCTCTGTGTAATAGTCCTGGCTGTCCTGTAATTCACTTTGTGGACCAGGCTGGCCTTGAACTCACTGAGATCCACCTGCCTCTGCCTTCCAAGTGCTGGGATTAAAGGCATGTGCGTTGAACTCTTAATCCTAGCTCTGTTCTGCTGTAGCCTTGCTATAGGCCTAAAACAGTTCCTTTGTTAACCAATGATATTCACAGCATACAGAAGTGAATCCCATATCAGTCTTTTGTCAAAAATGTCTTTCCTCATTGGATGGTCTTGATGTCCTTTTAGAAAGCCTTTGAACACAGATGTGTGTGTTGCCCAGACTTGCTGTTCCCTGGGTCTGCAGCCTGCCCTTTGGTTTGTTGCAGCTTTGTAATAACATTCAGAACCAGGGCTCATAAGCCCTCTGGTTTTGCTCTTCTTCAGGGTTTGGGCTATTCAAGGGTCCAAGCTGAACCTGAAATTGACTTTTCTTTTTCTGTATAAAAGGCTGTTTGGATTTTACTTAGGAGTTGTGTTGAATCTATAGATCTTCTGACAGTGTTTAATTGATTTGTCTGTGTGCTTACAGTTAGCAAGTGATTAACTGTTCATTGGTTCATGTGTGCAACATAAAATTGACTTCGTTCCCATTTCCTTATTCCCTTATTTTTTAAGAATTTACTATGTGTGTGTGGGGGGGGGGGGTGCTAGAGAGCTAGTTCATCAGTTAAGAACACTGACTGCTCTTCCAGAGGACCTAGCATGTGGGTGTTGGGAACATACTAGTTCACAGCCACCTGTAATTCCAGTTCCAGGACATCTGATACATGAAGACCTCTGTGGACACTTCATACATGTAGTGAATTTAGGTCCATGCAGGCAAAACATACAAACACAAAAGATAAATCTTTTTAAATTTTTTTAAAAATTTACTATGTAGGAGGCATTTGCTATATTAATGATAAATAAAATATTTTCCAAGGCCTATTGAACAAGTAGCTGTCCAGAATTAATTGGTTTGATCTAGAAGTGAGCATCTTTCCACATGTTATGAAAATTTAAAGACAGAAAATATTATACCTAGTCAGAGCCCCAGCCTTCCCTTTCTTTGGAGATAGCGTTTGTGATAAAGAGGTGGTGAAGTGGGTGTTCAGAAAGGTTTAGGGCATACACTAAGGCCAGGAAGAAGTTCACTGAGTGGCCATTACCAGACAGAGAAAGGAATGGAAAGAGTTTAGGACTTTGAATTAGTGTGTTTTAATAAGGAATGGAAGACCACTGAAGGTTTTGAGCAAGGATACAGTGACATGATCTGAGCTGTGCTATTAAGAAATTAAGTTCATAATAGCGGGCTAGGATACTTTGGAAGGAGAAACTGCAAAGAAGCTGGTTTGAAATAGTCTAGACAAGAAGTAATTAAAGAAGGGTTTTGATTAGGGTAGTGACAATAGGATAGGAACCAAGTGTTGAAAGTTTAGTCTTGGTATTGAAGTAGAGTTGGCAGGATCATGGATGATAGTGAGACAAGTCAAAGATGAAGTTTCTGGACCATAACCCTAAGGGTTCAGTAGTGACCTGAATACCTTGGCAGTGACCAACGGCTCTCCAGTTGGACTTAAGACGCCTTCAACAAAAGGGAAACCATGCCTAGTATGAGAAACCTAGGCTACTCAGGGCTAGTGAAGTCAAGGATCTTGGAAGAGAAACTACAACTACCACTTTATTAAACCAGCACAACCCCTAATTACATTCTAAGTACTTGTCCTAACACCCACAGAGAAGTGCGGTCTTCCACCCTCGTCAAGGAAACCTTTCTTTGCAACAGATGGAGGCCATTACAGAAAACCCAACCAGTCAGAATGCAGAATTGCAGTGCCCAGTCCCAATAGATAAATCTATTAAAACAACTCCAGCACCTATAGGCTTCGGGAACATTACAGAAGAGAGAGCAAGATTTCAAGAGCCAGAGGATCAAGGAGTTTGTGTGAGATTGTCTCTCCTAGTAATGTCAGAAGCTACACCCATAAAAATCTCACCAACATGACTACCTAAACATGAGCTAGCTGAACAAGGACAAGCACAGTCAACATGCTAAAGTGGATGGGGGACCACAGAGCCTCAACCTCATACGAGAACTACATGTGCCGTGCTGGGCAGTGGTGGCGCACACCTTTAATCCCAGCACCAAAGTGACAGGGGCAGGTGGATCTCTGCGAGTTTAAGGACAGCCTGGTCTACAGCATGCATTCCAGGACAGCCAGAGCTACACAGAGAAACTGTCTTGAAAATCAAAAACAAACAAACAAAAAAAGAACTACAGGCAACTAAGAAATGTTTAGAATGGAAGATATAGTAGTCCCCAAAGACCAGCACACTGACTGGTTCTCTAATACCACACCAACTGGGTATATCCCAAATAGTTGGCCTTGAAAACGCACATATTAGTAACATTATGTAGACTGATAAGGTTATATTTCAATGAAAAAGAAGGTCTTGGATTTTAAAGAGAGCAAGGAGGGGTTTATGGGAGAGTTTGTAAGAAGAAAAGAGAAGGGAGAAATGATATGATTACATTATTATCTTAAAAAGTAAGAAAAATGGTATATCTGTAGAAATGATGAAGTTTCATGACAGTGTGAGGAAGGTAGTTAATATCATTGGGTAAATGAGAAAAAGAACAAGTTGAGGGAGGAAGTGGCAAGTAAAGTTTGAAATCTGTCTTCACAAGTAGTTTCTGCATTTCACTAAATGCTTGGCTCTGGCCATGGCCTTTGTCACAACAGGCTCATACTGATTGGTCAGGCCCACGTGTTTGTCCTCTACCTCCAGTGTCGTGGCAGCAACAGGAGAGTTCTAGAGTCGAGAGGGAAGCTGGCTGTCCACGGGACTCATTTGTTCCACAAACCCCAATAACATCATCTATACTTAACAACACTGTGGGAGAACTGCCACTTCAGAATGAGCCAGACATAGTCACTGTCCAGTTTGTGACATTATTATTATTATTATTATTATTATTATTATTATTATTATTATTATTATTTTGGGGTTTTTTGAGATTTTTGGGGGGGTTCTCTGTGTATCTCTGTCCTGGAACTCACTCTTTAGAACAGGCTGACCTTGAACTCAGAGATCTGCCTGCTTTTGCCTCCCCAAGTGCTGAGATTAAAGGCATGTGCCATCATTGCCCAGCTTGTGACCAGTATTATATATGGTGATTTATTTATATTCTAAGATGCATCACAAATGCTACTTATATCATCCATTTCTTTTTATTTCATTTGTTTACAAAGCTAATTTTTGCATGTACTAATCTGATTCTGAACTTTATATTTCAGGATTATAGTGTTACCTATGGCCATTGCCCAGAAATCACAGTGTACACGAGCTGCTGCTACTTCCCTAGTGCAGCTCAACTCCCTGCCTTGTGGGCAGAGAACAAGAGGTCTCTCCTTAGCATGTTGGTGGAGGTGAGCTTGTTTTGAGTTGTTTGTTTCCCTCTGATACTGAGGATCAAACCCAAAGCCTCATACATGCTAGGCTTCATATGAGGATAAAAATAAAAACCATTATTAAAACCTTTATAAAAATATAGAGAGAATGATTTTGTTCATGTTTGTGTGTGGTGTTGGGGTATGTGTGTGCATGCTGTTAATACATGGGCCATCATATACATATGTACATGGGCATGTGGATGTCAGAGGTTGAGCTCACTTTCCACTGTATATACTGAGACAGGATGGCCCGCTGTGCCCAAAGCTCATTAGTCAAGCCAGCCATCTTACCCCAGGAATCCCTGTCCCTGCCTCCTGAGCATTGGATCACAGGTGGGCTGCCTTGTTTACCTGGCCTTTTACATGGGTTGTGGGGATCTGAACTCCAGCCCCCATCTCACTGGGGTGGAAAGCACTCTCTTCCTCTGAGCCATGTCCCCAGCCTGAATTTTGTTCATCTTTTCATTGCCAAAATAGATGCCATGTGTGCAACATATGTTGAACCTGCTGTGCCTGGAGCTTCATGTTCTTCCGCTGAGGACCGCAAAGTTACGGTCACTGTACCATGCGAGAAATAATTCAAGGCATTTTAAGACTGGCTTCTAATGCTTTAGGTTTTCAGAGTTCTTCCTCTTACCTCTGGCTCTGAAGCACTGACTGATGGGCAAATGTGGTCAGGGTCAGTGGGGACGAAGGGTAAGCTAGGCTGCATGCAGTACCGAGAGCCCTTTGCATACTCATTAAGCACACTACTACTGAGCTATAATACACCATTAAACCCCTAATTCTTTTTAGACAGGGTTGCTAATTTGACGAGGAGCCTTAAACTCTGTTTCCTGTGTCTGCCTCCTAAGTAGCTAGGATTATAGGAGGTGCCTCACTTATAACTACAAGGGCTTTGTTGTTGTTGTTTTGTGTAGGGAGTGTGTGTGTTTGTTTGGCTGATTTTGATCAAGCCTCAAGTAATCACCTGTAAAATATCTGCTGATAGTGTGAAAACATAAATTATGTTAATATTTTTTTTCAGGTCCACAAAGGAGTTCATGGGTTGGTTAAAGACAAGGCTGGTAAACCGATCTCTAAAGCAGTCATTGTACTCAATGAAGGAATAAAAGTGCACACAAAAGAGGGGGGTTATTTCCATGTGCTTTTAGCTCCTGGTGTCCATAATATCAATGCCATTGCTGAAGGGTACCAGCAGCAGCATTCACAGGTAAGAGTGTGGGTAATAACATTTGTGTATTATTTTGAAACTCTTGTTTGAAAGCTTGAAAGGAATAAAGAAATGAAAAGTGTCTCCACCTCTTGAGTACAGCAGCTGTCATCTTTTTGTTGCCAAAAGGTAGTTTTCTGTTCCTCAGCAACAAAGGAAAAACTTGCTTAGCATTTTGTACAGTGTAGATGACACTCAGGTGCCTTCCTGGTTTGCTTTATAAGCCCAAAAGCGTTTAGTGAAGCAGGGCTGTGGTTTTTCATAAGTGGCTTTTTAAATTTTAATTTTAATATTTGATGTGTATAGATGTTTGCATGTATATATATATGCATGCAAATGTGTGTACCATGCACATTCAATGCCAGCAGAGGCTAGAAGAGGGTTTGGATTCCTGGATTTTGTAGAGCTAGAGTTATGGATGGTTGTGAACTACCATGTGGATGCTAGGAACCAAACCCAGGTCTTCTGGAAGAGCAGCCAGTGTTCTTCAGTGCACAGCCATCTCTCCAGGCCCCATAGTGACTTTTTTGGATGTTTTTGTTTATTTTTTTAATTTATTTAACTTTATGTGTTGCTATGAAGGTATCAGATCCCTTGGAACTGGAGTTATAGACAGTTGTGAGCTGCATGTGGGTGATGAGAATTGAACTTGGGTCCTCTGGAAGAACAACCAGTGCTCTTAACCACTGAGCCATCTCTCCAGCCTCAATAGCGACTTTTTTATGATTCTTACACTTTATCTTTCCAGGTCTTTGTGCATCACGATGCAGCCAGTTCAGTGCTAATAGTCTTTGATACAGATAACCGGATATTTGGTTTACCAAGGGAACTTGTGGTAACTGTGTCAGGTAAAGATTTTCAGTTTTTAGTACCAGTTCTGCTATTATGCTTTGAGAGTGGCTAGCCCCCACAGATACCTCTAGGTAATTGTTTTTTCCCTAGAGTCTACTTAGCTAAACCTGGTTTCCCCAAGCTGTTGCCCTATTTGTTCTCCTGGCTTGCCCTAATTTCTGCAGGTCCATACTCAAATTCACCTCCACTGAGAGGCCTTCCCTCATCACTCTAGCTAGCACAGTAGCCCTGTTATTATCTCTACCCTATGCTTTTTCCAATCTAATATTCATCATTGATACCATATGTATCTGTTCACTGTATTGACTACATTTAATGTCCACACCAAAATAAAAGCTCTAGACAGCAGAGTTGATCTGCATCCCCAGACCCTAGAGCCATAGTTGGCACAAGTGGATCTTACTGGATGTTGTTAAATAAGCAAATGCTGCTCTATATCAAGAGCACACTGGCTGCTAGAACTTACGTCTTAGTTTTTCAAGGTCCAAGAACAAGGAAACACTTCCCCTCTGGGTTAATTTGGGTCCTTGTTTGAACTACTGAAAGGTTAGGGGAAATATATGGAAAAGGCAATATTCCACTGTACTGCACCTGTTTGACACAACAATCTTCCACTCATTTCTCAGTTCAGCTTGGACTTAAAGCAAAAACCCAAGCTCTGTTGCAGAGGTGGGGGTCTCTGGTGAATCTTGGGAAAATGGTATGGTCACAGGACCTCTTGTAGGGTTCTTAGCATTCTCATCTGAACCTGGCAAAACACAAAGAACTTGATGGTTAAAGGCGCTGGAGCCAGATTCAGCCATGGGTTAAATCTAGCTTTGCCAGCCAATTAGCTGTTGTGAACTTAATTTTTATTTCGTGACTATTATTTTTCGGTTGTTGTTCCTAAGGATGTTGTGTTGGTGACCTTGTATATAAGTTTAAAAGAGAGCTTAAGGCAGAAGGATCACTGCAAGTTAGAGTCCAGTCAGGTCTACATAGCAAGTCTCAGGCTGAGGTACAGTGAGGTCTAAGTAAACAAATGCCATTGAGAGGGCTTAGTGGGGAGAAGCTCTTGCTGCACAGCCTGATGACCTAAGTTCAATCCCAGAAGCCCACATTAGAGAGAACCAATGCTTACATTGTTCTCTGACCTCTATATGCATGCATGTGTGCACACATGTGCATGCACACAATATAAGTAAACAAAATGTAACTGAACTTTTTTTAAGTTAAAAAAAGAAAGAAAGAACAATCTGGGGAGCTGAGAGTGCAGCTCAATAGTGAGGAGCTTGCCCTAGGATCAAGTCCAGCACAGGAAAAAAAGAAAAGAAAAGGAAAGAAGATCTGGGAAAACAGCATTAAAGTAATTAGAAATTCTCTTCAGGTAGTAGAAATGTAGTGGTGTTGGGCTTTGATTCTTGCTGGGTTTGCTTATTGTTTTCTAGCTTGCAGACTTGTACATGCGCTGCTCCTAGGGTAATGGGGGGTGATTCTGTTGAGATACTAGAGATTCAAGCAGTCTACCACAAAAGAACATCTCCAGACCAAGCAAATTGCTCTTAACAACTGCATGAAATTAAAGTAGATAACAGACTAAAAAGTGCCATTGGAAGTCGTTGCTTGTTCATAACATCCCATGTGGTCTTGTCGGACAGGTGCCACCAATGTCAGCATTGATTCCTAACAGCCTGCATCATTTGGTGTATCTGCTCCATCAAGTCTAACAGACACAAAGATGGCTTCCATCGGCTACGGCAGCATCATGATGAGTATGAAGATGAAATTCGCATGATGTCCACTGGCTCCAAGAAGTCCCTCCTAAGCCATGAGTTCCAGGATGAAACGGACACAGAGGAGGAAACATTATATTCTAGCAAACATTGAAAACCACGTTTTGCATATCTCCCTGCATAAGCACAAGCAAAATGACAGCTCCTCTTGGGAGACACTGCAGTAAGAAGAGAGATTCCTTCTTCAAAGAGCTTTGGGAAGTGAATATCACAGGCAGATTTGAACTTCCCTTCCTTAAAGAACTCTAAACCTTTTCTAAAATCTGATTTCTATTTATGCAGCAGAAAATGGGGACAGGCCACTTTTGTTTCCTTTTTAACTCTAAGATGAGCTGTTCAGAGCTTAGATAGTAACAGCATAAAGCCATCTAGTGGACATTGTGTTAGCTCAGCAGGTGTTTACTAGTGGCTTCAGTTTTGTTTCTATTTACTTTAAAGGCCAAAAGAATCTAGAAACATTAAGGCAGGGACACCAGTCAGACTCTGACATAAAGCTTTAAACCTCAAGCTTCTCTCCTCTATTGAGGCGTTTGTTCTCTCTCCAGTTAGCAAATACGCTGGGGTTTCTCTTATTCAGGTAATGGAGGCTGGGTGATTCTTTAACATATATGACATTAGAAAGCGGAATAAACGAGCTTCCGTATTTTGTCTTTCTACCTGTTTCCAAGCTGGATCAGAACTGGTAGGCTGTGCTGTAAGCAGGATTTTACTACCTCTCTTGTAAGGTTTATCAAGCTCTAAATAGCCTCGTCTTAGGGGGAGCTCACTGTTGGCTGTGTGGAGACACCAGGGGTCCCCGTGAGTAGAGGTGAGAGGGAGATGGAGCAGAAGTGAGGACTTGCCTGTCTTAACTCGGGAAAACCCACAGGTGCTGCTGCTTTATCTGTGAAGCACTCGCTCTTCTAGGGATGCCTGTTCCTTAGTGTTTCCTAAATCTCAGCCCTTTCCGTGTTACACACCTACAGTTTCCAGATGATTCCACACCTGAAGGTCCTGAATTTATTGATGAAAATATCTATGAATGGAAGAGACCTACTTATACACTCTTAATACATTTGGATCCATAATGTCTACACTTGATGCTCCAGACCAAGCCTTCACCCTGTGATGGCATACTGTTATGGAAATGCCGTGGCCTGTGTATGCAGGCCTCTGCCAGTCCTTAACAATTCCTTTGACAGTCTTTTTTTAATCAAGCAATTATGTTAAAACTTTCAGCTCAAAGCTTTTAAGTATGGCTCCCTCCATTTAAGAAAGTCAACTAAAGGACTGCCGTTTGATGGGACAGTGGTGTGAAGGTGTCCCCTTCACTGTAGTCAGGCGAAGGCCTGAAAGATTTGCAATTTATGGTGTCTCTTAATGCTGTTCAGTGGAATGATGCTTTTTGTGAGTGTGAGTCTTACCAATGACGTAACAGTTTAATATCTTTGAATTGTTTAATGGCCAGGTTTGTGCTGAACTTGTACTAAATCAGGGGATCAAAAATCTAGCTCTTACCTTTCAAACTGTATTCATCCCATTAATGTATCCATTACCCCAAAAGCCTCAGCTCACCTGGGTCACTCAACCATGCTTTGTGAGGAATGCATCCAAGTGGCTGTATGAAGTCGAGATCTCGGGTAGTGGAAGGGTATGATGAGATCATGATATTCGTTAGCTGTGGTCACTGAGGTAGCTTAGGTTCAGCCACGCTGGAATCGGTGATGGCATCAGCAGAACTGAATCCTTGTTTTGCCACCTGAGCAGAACAGTTCATGGAAGTGAACATGGAAGAATGAAGGGCACATTTCTTTTATAGTTTCACTTCTAATAACACTTTGTGTTTTCTAAATGATGTATAATGCTTTTTCAGCTTTATTTTTTAAAAGTGCCAAGTCAGAAAACCAATAGGGGCTTATGGCTGGGCCCTGCTTGGGACATTACAGCTAGAAACCAAGTTCACGTGGCAGTCTTTGCTTTACTAGCCTGGTGTTCACTAAGATACCTTTCCACGTGTTCTCTGGAATTAAGTGTGTCTTTAACAGTACATCACAGCAAGTGGAGGCCATGCCTTTTAAAGTATGTATGAAATTTTTAGAGATGAATATACAGAATAGTTGTCTTGGTCATTTTTTCCTTAAATGAAATCCAAATTCTGCTCTAAGTTTCAAGTCTTGAGCTTCTAATGCATTGAGCTGGAAAACCAGCCCTCCCCATCCTCTGTTACCCATGAACATGAATGTACACGATCCATGACTATTAAGACTGTGTTCTTAGTCCTGCCTTCCTTTATGTGTGGCTCTAATCTAATCTTGGACCATTTGGCAGCAAAGGGCACTGAAGCCATATGGGATGGGGATGCATTCCGTCAGTGTTTCTCCTGGAGACTCCATTTCTTTAGAGTCATGGACCCTTTAAGTGTCACAGTATTAGGACCTTTGCCCAGTCTGAGATGTGCCTTTCCTCTGCTCGCAGGCAGTGTTTGTCCTCGTGAGGAATTTAAGCCTTCTTCACTCCCTGCTTCTTAACAAAGCAACACGATTGGTAGGTAATGTTTGAAGTGTCTGCCTGTGAGGATGCACGTGTACCCATAAAGACTGGCAAGCCTTTGGAGCACTGGTGGAACTCTGGGTGGTGCTGGGATCTGACCCAGTGGAGAGGACTTGCTTTCCTCACTAAAGGGAACTGGCTTTGGGACTCTTATCAGCCTTGAGGAAGGAAACATTGTATTTTTGGCTCAGTGTGCTTGGTTAATCTTTGGTGATTTCATCTGATGAGATTTGCTGAATTAGTGAATATTAAATTTAAACTAATATGAGTGGAACAATAAAAAGGTAGTGCTTATGTCTGAAACTTGCCTGTGTTTTTTTGAGCTAGCACCAGGTTACCAGTAACCGAGACTCCCTACTCCGTTTATTTCAATTTATTCCCAGCATCAAATAGGTTTATTGTCTTGTCATACTCACACTTGTGCCAGGTCTGTCCCTGTTCTCTCAGGAGCTTCTTGGTTATGAATATGTCATGGTGTCCTGCACTGTGGGTCTGGCGGGATTATTTTATGGTAGCAGCCCAGCATTTCCCCCAATTTTTTTCTTTATTATTATTAAAATTCCACTAATGGCTAAATATTCAATGATATTTCTGTATAGCAACTTGTTGATAACTTTAGGTTTCTGGTTTATTTTAATTATAGTAGTTAGCGAGGAGGGTGACTAGGGCCTTTGGTTAATGTCAATTGAATTTGGATTTCTAGTTTTTGAAGAAAACCCTCCCAATACCCACTTCTCCTTTATATATGGCAAAAAAAATTCACTAATGGTTCTTAGAATACTCTCCTGGTTGGTTTGGAAATCTGAAAGTAGGTTACCATTTTGAGGCAACTGAATAAAAAAATACGTAAATATAGACAGTTACGATGTTTATCAATGGCGTACCATGAATGTACTAGCTACATTCTGCGCTACAGATTTTTTGGAGGTATGACATGGAATTTTTTATGTTCTTTTCACCACCTCTCTGCCTTTTTCAGAATGATACTTCCCAGTTCCAAAACTGCCCGTAGCTATTCTGTGACATGCCAACGCCCTTTCATCTTAAGTGCTTCAGTCTTGTTTTAGTTTCATGCACTGTGCCTTCAAAATGAAAACTTTAAAAGGAACTTTAAAAGAATTGAATAGTAGTTTTAAAATTAATCTGTGTTAATTTATGGTGAAATCTAACTGTAATGAGGTCCTTTTGTTTTTTATATGTAAACAGATCTACTAATCCTGTATAAAAGTTATTTTATGATGTTTGTCTTTCTTTGTGTGTTGTCTCATAATCTTTACTCAAAAACAATAGACCAAAGAAAGTTACTGCTCTAATGTTAAAAGTTTTAAAGTTAAGTTGTTTCTGCCTAACTTAAGCAGAAAAATAGTACTAAAGTCAGAATGCCGGGAGTTTCCTGCCTATCTGAATGGACAAACAGAGACGTTTCAGGAGCAACGGCAGCACACAGCAGGCACAGATGTAGCTCCCCTAGAATGATGTCTTTGCCCACTCCACAGTGGCACACACACAGTAACAGCCCAGGTTTAACACTGCGCCCACATCACATCTATTCTGTGTGCTAATCCTTCGGAGCAGGAAGGCACAAGAGATTTATAGACCTGTGGTTAAACTTGTTTGTTAAGATTACTGTCCCTGTTCCAGGTGAAGCCCAGTTAGAATAAACCTGTCCTGGCACGTCGGGTGTGGTAATGATGAATCCAGTGTCCTTGTTATCTAACAGGTTTCTTCAATACTGCTGCTCCTAAAACGGGTTGGGAGAAACAGATTTACATAATAAACATGAGCTGTGCTGACAAGGAACTCCTAGAGGGGTGGAAACGACAATAAACTACGCTTAAGTAGCATTTCGCATCTCTCAATAGAAAGTCTCCTGAGGATGTCCTGAAGAGGTTTCAGCCTGGCCCAGTCTGTGACTGATGCATTTGCAGTGTGGTCTTGAATTGCAGAAATCTCAGAACAGGCTCAGAGTCTCAGTTTCTGTAGTGTGGGTTACGAGGTCACGTTAGCATGATATTTGACGCAAAACTGAATACTCCTGAGTATTATTTGCCTTCATTTGTTCCTTTCCTGATCCTTTTTTTTTTTTCAGCAATATGAACAAAGATCTTTTAGAGGACATCTTTCCAATTTAGAAAACATATCTAGATAGGAAAATTTGCTGGAACTTTCTTCACTGTGTGGTTCAGTAGGTGGTCTAAATTATGACAGAAGTTTTAATCTTCTAGATGCCTCCACACTGTCTTTAGGTAAGATTAGGTTGTATATATTCTCCTTTGGTAAAGGCTTGTTTAACTGCTTGAAGTCCTGCCCTGAGTTTTACCATTTTTTTTCATACCTGAATCAAGAAGTCTTTTGGTTGGCTTTATAAACACAATCTGCTGATTGTCTTCGATGTCTAGGAGCTGTTACCACCACTGTGAATCCAGTGATCACCACTCGATGCTTCTTAGTTATGAGTAAATGCCAGCATGCAGATCTGCACATCTCAGTCTCACCTGCATTTAAAATCCAGTTCTATTACTGATTCTGTATTACTTATCATAAATTTAAATAACTATTCCATTAGTGACCTAAAACTTTAAAAGCATTGGAATCTGATAAAGCATGACATTTAATATTACAGCTTCCACCTGCATTAGCCAGTATATGGGTCAAAAGCAGCATGCCACTTCTTTTGTACTTTTGACTAGGGTCAGATGGAATTTGGTTCCCTGTTACTGTGTAAACAATCAAATGAGCATGAGCAAGAACGGCAGGTTGGCTTCAGTGAGGAGAGTGGAAATTGTAAGGTGTGGAGGAGTATAGTGCAATTTTGCGTCTCTCCTGGAAGAAGAACTGAAGACAAAAGGCCACGAATTTCATGAATAGATTGAAGGCAAACATGGTGATTAAAGTGATAGTATGGCTGGGCATAGTGCACACCGTTAATCCCAGCCCTCAGCAGGCAGAGCTGCTGCTGACCTTGATGAGTTTGAGGCCACCCTGGATTATATAGTAAAACCCCATATCTCCAAAGGCAGGGGTGCAGGGAAGAATGGATGCCTCAAACTTTAGCACAAATCATGTATTCAAATTGAAGACTACGAATTGACAAAGTAAAGTCAAGCTGTAGTGGAAAATAAGCGGAATTTACGGTGGAACATTTCGAAGCATTTAGAAATAATAACAGTGTTCCTAGTCTGGGATTGTGTTGAGGTTGAGGCCAAAGTGAAGAAGGTGTGGAGAAAGTTTAGGCTGCTAGAGCTGGGGACGGGACATAGCTCAGCGCAAAGCAGTGATCTACCATGCACAAGGCCCAGGGTTCCTGTTCAGCCTGAGCCACCACCACCTGTTAGCATTCCAGGTAGTTCCCAAGACTCCAGCATCTGCACCACACCGTCACTTGTGATGACCATTGTTTCTGGAGGAGCCCCTTGCATCAGCCAGGTTTTGTTTAGGATATGGAAAGACATAGGAACCTAGCGTAATCCTAAGGACAGACTGTGGCAGGAGTGAGGAATGGCCAGGCTATGGTGATGGGCTGAATTAGAGGACTGCTGGGTTTTGGGGAAATAACTTCAGGAGTTTCAGATACAAGAAGCTGCAAAGAGAATGCAGAATTGACTGCTGAATCTTAATGTGGAGGATGTGGATGTTAGGATCCAGGGAAGGACTATGTATTGTGCTCTATTCAATAGGACTTGAATGAGGTGTATTTGAGAAGGGACCAGGCATATAAAGTAGGATGCCTAGAAACTGACCAACTACGCAGAACACAGTTTCTGGAAGGTATCTCCATCATAGAGGCAGAGGGGACCTCACAACTTTTTCCCACCATAAGGACAAATAGAAAAGCTTCTGCTTTTTTCAGGTGTTGGCATTATCAAATATTGTAAATCAAGAAGCAAAAGATAGTCAATGGAGACTATCACAAGAAACTATAAAATAAGAAACTTCTGGAACAAAAGATACAAAATAAAATTGGGGAGTTGTTTTGGCCAGAAGAGAGGACACGTTAGACATTCTTAGAGACTTAAGAAATTTGAGGCGAGGGCTGGAGAGATGGCTTAGCGGTTAAGAGCACTGCCTGCTCTTCCATAGGTCTGAGTTCAATTCCCAGCAACCACATGGTGGCTCACAACCATCTGTAATGAGGTCTGGTGCCCTCTTCTGGCCTGCGGGCATACACACAGACAGAATATTGTATGCAAAATAAATAAATATTAAAAAAAAGAAATTTGAGCGAGACTTCCAGCCATGGCAGCTATCTTTCAATAACTCACCAAAATAACAAAGGGAAAGAGGAGGGGGACTCGCTATATGTTCTCCGGGCCCTTTAGGAAACATGGAGTTGTTCCTTTGGCCACATACATGTGAATCTACAAGAAAGGTGATATTGTAGACATCAAGGGAATGAGCACTGTTCAAAAAGAAATGACCCATAAATGTTACCATGGCAAAACTGGAAGAGTCTGCAGTGTTACCCAGCATACTGTGGGCATCATTGTAAACAAGCAAGTTAAGGGCAAGATTCTTGCCAGAGAATTAATATGCAGATTGAGCTCATCGGGCACTCAAAGAGCAAAGACAACTTTCTGAAGCGGGTGAAAGAGAATGACCAGGAAGAAAAGAAGCCAAAGAGAAGGGCATCTGGGTTCAGCTGAAGTGCCAGCCTGCTCCACCCAGAGAAGCACACTTTGTGAGAACTAACAGGAAGGAGCCTGAGCTGCTGGAGCCCATTCTGTACAAATTCACTGCCTGATGTACAAAAGAAAGAAAAGACCT